>NW_027640861.1:0-163000 GCF_949752795.1 Hyperoodon ampullatus
AGGCAGTTGGCAATTTACATCCCGCCCATCAGCATAACAAGGCTCCCTGTTCTCCAGGGCCTGTCTTGCCTTTCTTGTTCTTACACATTTTGTGGATGTCCCTTTTGACCGGTGGGAAGTGATACTTCTTTGTAGTGCAGATTTGCATTGCCCGCTTGCTTGCTTGGCCAAAAAGGGCGTATGCGTTTTCTCCTGAATATATTCAGGAGAAAACGCATACGCCCTTTTTGGCCAAGTGCATCATTGTCGAAGTTGTGCCCCTCTTCCTGTGCTTTAAAGGCGATTCCAACGTACCTCTTGAAATCTGTTTCCTGCTATTCTGCCTCGCTTTCAAGTCCGCCTCGTTGCCTTCCCTCAACAGATTTTTGGACGATAGTTGTCCTTTATTACTCGGCCAGTTTGTGAATTGCTGTGCCCCTGAGCTCCATTTTTCAACTCGTTTTTGGTGAGCTGACCGCAAGTCCAAAATTTTGGTTCAGGACCTATACTGGTTCCCGGTGGGTGGCTGAGAATTTGGTTAATTCTTCTTCCTGCCGGGAAATTACAGTGATATGTGCCCGTCCAAATGCCTAACAGCTACTCTCTCATTGGTTCTCCCTCTTCCCTTTCATCCTCTGCCAAATTGGCAACCTGTGCGAACCAAGAGGTTAAAGGGGCTGTCTCTCCAAGTTGGGAGGTTGATAGTAAAGCAGACGGAAAGTCAAACTGGAGCACCAGGGGAGGGACTATGCGTTGAGTTTTAGAAACCTTTCGTATTCACAGTGTGTCCGTTCTCTAGGTTTCCCGCACATGTTATAGCTGTAGTAATATTCCCTTCAACCTGGAGAGTTCGGACCCATGGAATGGGTGCCATGCATTATTGCTTTAAAGGGTCTGCATTTGCTCACCCAATCTCACCAATCGTCTCAGTCCCAAGTGTCCCTCCTTATGCCACATCCAGCTGTCGTTGTATATAGGGTCATTCCAGCCTTCATCAAAGACCCTTAAAGAATTGTAAAGAATTTCCCAGTTTTTTTTGTTTTGTTTTTGAAATTCCTTTTTATAGTGGGTTTGAGCTGATTCTCGCTGCCATGTTTATGCCAGTCTAGACACACTTGATTCCCTTACGGAGACATATCAATACATAGGTTTTAAGATTCTTACTAGTCAGATATTTTCCTCTGCGGGAAATATGGGGTTTTGAGTCCCTTTCGCTGAGGATGGTGTAGGTCTTGTCTATTCCATAGTTGGTTTTTGGAACGGTACCTGTGCTTATATCAAACTCTGGTTTTATGCATCACCCCACCTCTCCTTCCCCCTTAAGCAGGTATAAGAGTGTTTTCTAAATGTGAGACACTGTTCTCTTTCCTAACTCAGTTCAAGTGTAGCCATGTTTACAGGATCTTCATAAGTGATATCTTATGATAAGTTTCTTTTTCTGTGTGACTTATTTCACTTAGATTCATCGTACCTGAATCCACCCATTTTGCTGCTACTGGTCTTATGACATTGATTTCATGGCTGAGGGATATTCCATCATACGTAAGTACCACAATTTTTTGAACCATGTTTATATTTTCTGGGATACTTAAGGTGTATCCAAGTTGAGGTCCTTGTATGCAGTGCAGCCCTAAATTTTGGGGTGGCTCTGTCTTATTGATTTTCAGTTTTCCCAAGGTATATTCCCTAGACTGGTAGTGCCCTTGGCTCTGTAGCTCTGTTCTTTACTTGTTTTAGGGAACAGAATGCACTCCTCCAGAGAGGCAGTTGGCAATTTACATCCCGCCCATCAGCATAACAAGGCTCCCTGTTCTCCATGGCCTGTCTTGCCTTTCTTGTTCTTACACATTTTGTGGATGTCCCTTTTGACAGGTGGGAAGTGATACTTTTTTTGTAGTGCAGATTTGCATTGCCCGCTTGCTTGCTTGGCCAAAAAGGGCGTATGCGTTTTCTCCTGAATATATTCAGGAGAAAACGCATACGCCCTTTTTGGCCAAGTGCATCATTGTCGAAGTTGTGCCCCACTTCCTGTGCTTTAAAGGCGATTCCATCGTACCTCTTGAAATCTGTTTCCTGCTATTCTGCCTCGCTTTCAAGTCCGCCTCGTTGCCTTCCCTCAACAGATTTTTGGACGATAGTTGTCCTTTATTACTCGGCCAGTTTGTGAATTGCTGTGCCCCTGAGCTCCATTTTTCAACTCGTTTTTGGTGAGCTGACCGCAAGTCCAAAATTTTGGTTCAGGACCTATACTGGTTCCCGGTGGCTGGCTGAGAATTTGGTTAATTCTTCTTCCTGCCGGGAAATTACAGTGATATGTGCCCGTCCAAATGCCTAACAGCTACTCTCTCATTGGTTCTCCCTCTTCCCTTTCATCCACTGCCAAATTGGCAACCTGTGCGAACCAAGAGGTTAAAGGGGCTGTCTCTCCAAGTTGGGAGGTTGATAGTAAAGCAGTCGGAAAGTCAAACCGGAGCACCAGGGGTGGGACTATTCGTTGAGTTTTAGAAACCTTTCGTATTCACAGTGTGTCCGTACTCTAGGTTTCCCGCACATGTTATAGCTGTAGTAATATTCCCTTCAACCTGGAGATTTCGGACCCATGGAATGGGTGCCATGCATTATTGCTTTAAAGGGTCTGCATTTGCTCACCCAATCTCACCAATCTTCTCAGTCCCAAGTGTCCCTCCTTATGCCACATCCAGCTGTCGTTGTAGATAGGGTCATTCCAGCTTTCATCAGAGACCCTGAAGGAATTGTAAAGAATTTCCCAGTTTTTTTGTTTTGTTTTTGAAATTCCTTTTTATAGTGGGTTTGAGCTGATTCTCGCTGCCATGTTTATGCCAGTCTAGACACAGTTGATTCCCTTACGGAGACATATCAATACATAGGTTTTAAGATTCTTACTAGTCAGATATTTTCCTCTGCGGGAAATATGGGGTTTTGAGTCCCTTTCGCTGAGGACGGTGTAGGTCTTGTCTATTCCATAGTTGGTTTTTGGAACGGTACCTGTGCTTATATCAAACTCTGGTTTTATGCATCACCCCACCTCTCCTTCCCCCTTAAGCAGGTATAAGAGTGTTTTCTAAATGTGAGACACTGTTCTCTTTCCTAACTCAGTTCAAGTGTAGCCATGTTTACAGGATCTTCATAAGTGATATCTTATGATAAGTTTCTTTTTCTGTGTGACTTATTTCACTTAGAATCATCGTACCTGAATCCACCCATTTTGCTGCTACTGGTCTTATGACATTGATTTCATGGCTGAGGGATATTCCATCATACGTAAGTACCACAATTTTTTGAACCATGTTTATATTTTCTGGGATACTTAAGGTGTATCCAAGTTGAGGTCCTTGTATGCAGTGCAGCCCTAAATTTTGGGGTGGCTCTGTCTTATTGATTTTCAGTTTTCCCAAGGTATATTCCCTAGACTGGTAGTGCCCTTGGCTCTGTAGCTCTGTTCTTTACTTGTTTTAGGGAACAGAATGCACTCCTCCAGAGAGGCAGTTGGCAATTTACATCCCGCCCATCAGCATAACAAGGCTCCCTGTTCTCCATGGCCTGTCTTGCCTTTCTTGTTCTTACACATTTTGTGGATGTCCCTTTTGACAGGTGGGAAGTGATACTTTTTTTGTAGTGCAGATTTGCATTGCCCGCTTGCTTGCTTGGCCAAAAAGGGCGTATGCGTTTTCTCCTGAATTCAGGAGAAAACGCATACGCCCTTTTTGGCCAAGTGCATCATTGTCGAAGTTTTGCCCCACTTCCTGTGCTTTAAAGGCGATTCCATCGTACCTCTTGAAATCTGTTTCCTGCTATTCTGCCTCGCTTTCAAGTCCGCCTCGTTGCCTTCCCTCAACAGATTTTTGGACGATAGTTGTCCTTTATTACTCGGCCAGTTTGTGAATTGCTGTGCCCCTGAGCTCCATTTTTCAACTCGTTTTTGGTGAGCTGACCGCAAGTCCAAAATTTTGGTTCAGGACCTATACTGGTTCCCGGTGGGTGGCTGAGAATTTGGTTAATTCTTCTTCCTGCCGGGAAATTACAGTGATATGTGCCCGTCCAAATGCCTAACAGCTACTCTCTCATTGGTTCTCCCTCTTCCCTTTCATCCACTGCCAAATTGGCAACCTGTGCGAACCAAGAGGTTAAAGGGGCTGTCTCTCCAAGTTGGGAGGTTGATAGTAAAGCAGTCGGAAAGTCAAACCGGAGCACCAGGGGTGGGACTATTCGTTGAGTTTTAGAAACCTTTCGTATTCACAGTGTGTCCGTACTCTAGGTTTCCCGCACATGTTATAGCTGTAGTAATATTCCCTTCAACCTGGAGATTTCGGACCCATGGAATGGGTGCCATGCATTATTGCTTTAAAGGGTCTGCATTTGCTCACCCAATCTCACCAATCTTCTCAGTCCCAAGTGTCCCTCCTTATGCCACATCCAGCTGTCGTTGTAGATAGGGTCATTCCAGCTTTCATCAGAGACCCTGAAGGAATTGTAAAGAATTTCCCAGTTTTTTTGTTTTGTTTTTGAAATTCCTTTTTATAGTGGGTTTGAGCTGATTCTCGCTGCCATGTTTATGCCAGTCTAGACACACTTGATTCCCTTATGGAGACATATCAATACATAGGTTTTAAGATTCTTACTAGTCAGATATTTTCCTCTGCGGGAAATATGGGGTTTTGAGTCCCTTTCGCTGAGGACGGTGTAGGTCTTGTCTATTCCATAGTTGGTTTTTGGAACGGTACCTGTGCTTATATCAAACTCTGGTTTTATGCATCACCCCACCTCTCCTTCCCCCTTAAGCAGGTATAAGAGTGTTTTCTAAATGTGAGACACTGTTCTCTTTCCTAACTCAGTTCAAGTGTAGCCATGTTTACAGGATCTTCATAAGTGATATCTTATGATAAGTTTCTTTTTCTGTGTGACTTATTTCACTTAGAATCATCGTAACTGAATCCACCCATTTTGCTGCTACTGGTCTTATGACATTGATTTCATGGCTGAGGGATATTCCATCGTACGTAAGTACCACAATTTTTTGAACCATGTTTATATTTTCTGGGATACTTAAGGTGTATCCACGTTGAGGCCCTTGTATGCAGTGCAGCCCTAAATTTTGGGGTGGCTCTGTCTTATTGATTTTCAGTTTTCCCAAGGTATATTCCCTAGACTGGTAGTGCCCTTGGCTCTGTAGCTCTGTTCTTTACTTGTTTTAGGGAACAGAATGCACTCCTCCAGAGAGGCAGTTGGCAATTTACATCCCGCCCATCAGCATAACAAGGCTCCCTGTTCTCCAGGGCCTGTCTTGCCTTTCTTGTTCTTACACATTTTGTGGATGTCCCTTTTGACCGGTGGGAAGTGATACTTCTTTGTAGTGCAGATTTGCATTGCCCGCTTGCTTGCTTGGCCAAAAAGGGCGTATGCGTTTTCTCCTGAATATATTCAGGAGAAAACGCATACGCCCTTTTTGGCCAAGTGCATCATTGTCGAAGTTGTGCCCCTCTTCCTGTGCTTTAAAGGTGATTCCAACGTACCTCTTGAAATCTGTTTCCTGCTATTCTGCCTCGCTTTCAAGTCCGCCTCGTTGCCTTCCCTCAACAGATTTTTGGACGATAGTTGTCCTTTATTACTCGGCCAGTTTGTGAATTGCTGTGCCCCTGAGCTCCATTTTTTACTCGTTTTTGGTGAGCTGACCGCAAGTCCAAAATTTTGCTTCAGGACCTATACTGGTTCCCGGTGGGTGGCTGAGAATTTGGTTAATTCTTCTTCCTGCCGGGAAATTACAGTGATATGTGCCCGTCCAAATGCCTAACAGCTACTCTCTCATTGGTTCTCCCTCTTCCCTTTCATCCTCTGCCAAATTGGCAACCTCTGCGAACCAAGAGGTTAAAGGTGCTGTCTCTCCAAGTTGGGAGGTTGATAGTAAAGCAGACGGAAAGTCAAACCGGAGCACCAGGGGAGGGACTATGCGTTGAGTTTTAGAAACCTTTCGTATTCACAGTGTGTCCGTTCTCTAGGTTTCCCGCACATGTTATAGCTGTAGTAATATTCCCTTCAACCTGGAGAGTTCAGACCCATGGAATGGGTGCCATGCATTATTGCTTTAAAGGGTCTGCATTTGCTCACCCAATCTCACCAATCGTCTCAGTCCCAAGTGTCCCTCCTTATGCCACATCCAGCTGTCGTTGTAGATAGGGTCATTCCAGCTTTCATCAGAGACCCTGAAGGAATTGTAAAGAATTTCCCAGTTTTTTTATTTTGTTTTTGAAATTCCTTTTTATAGTGGGTTTGAGCTGATTCTCGCTGCCATGTTTATGCCAGTCTAGACACACTTGATTCCCTTATGGAGACATATCAATACATAGGTTTTAAGATTCTTACTAGTCAGATATTTTCCTCTGCGGGAAATATGGGGTTTTGAGTCCCTTTCGCTGAGGACGGTGTAGGTCTTGTCTATTCCATAGTTGGTTTTTGGAACGGTACCTGTGCTTATATCAAACTCTGGTTTTATGCATCACCCCACCTCTCCTTCCCCCTTAAGCAGGTATAAGAGTGTTTCTAAATGTGAGACACTGTTCTCTTTCCTAACTCAGTTCAAGTGTAGCCATGTTTACAGGATCTTCATAAGTGATATCTTATGATAAGTTTCTTTTTCTGTGTGACTTATTTCACTTAGAATCATCGTACCTGAATCCATCCATTTTGCTGCTACTGGTCTTATGACATTGATTTCATGGCTGAGGGATATTCCATCGTACGTAAGTACCACAATTTTTTGAACCATGTTTATATTTTCTGGGATACTTAAGGTGTATCCA
Organism: Hyperoodon ampullatus; assembly: GCF_949752795.1. Classification (NCBI taxonomy): domain Eukaryota; kingdom Metazoa; phylum Chordata; class Mammalia; order Artiodactyla; family Ziphiidae; genus Hyperoodon; species Hyperoodon ampullatus. The sequence goes on from NW_027640861.1 coordinate 6,795, forward strand.
AGTTGAGGTCCTTGTATGCAGTGCAGCCCTAAATTTTGGGGTGGCTCTGTCTTATTGATTTTCAGTTTTCCCAAGGTATATTCCCTAGACTGGTAGTGCCCTTGGCTCTGTAGCTCTGTTCTCTACCTGTTTTAGGGAACAGAATGCACTCCTCCAGAGAGGCAGTTGGCAATTTACATCCCGCCCATCAGCATAAAAAGGCTCCCTGTTCTCCAGGGCCTGTCTTGCCTTTCTTGTTCTTACACATTTTGTGGATGTCCCTTTTGACCGGTGGGAAGTGATACTTCTTTGTAGTGCAGATTTGCATTGCCCGCTTGCTTGCTTGGCCAAAAAGGGCGTATGCGTTTTCTCCTGAATATATTCAGGAGAAAACGCATACGCCCTTTTTGGCCAAGTGCATCATTGTTGAAGTTGTGCCCCTCTTCCTGTGCTTTAAAGGCGAATCCAACGTACCTCTTGAAATCTGTTTCCTGCTATTCTGCCTCGCTTTCAAGTCCGCCTCGTTGCCTTCCCTCAACAGATTTTTGGACGATAGTTGTCCTTTATTACTCGGCCAGTTTGTGAATTGCTGTGCCCCTGAGCTCCATTTTTCAACTCGTTTTTGGTGAGCTGACCGCAAGTCCAAAATTTTGGTTCAGGACCTATACTGGTTCCCGGTGGGTGGCTGAGAATTTGGTTAATTCTTCTTCCTGCCGGGAAATTACAGTGATATGTGACCCTCCAAATGCCTAACAGCTACTCTCTCATTGGTTCTCCCTCTTCCCTTTCATCCTCTGCCAAATTGGCAACCTGTGCGAACCAAGAGGTTAAAGGGGCTGTCTCTCCAAGTTGGGAGGTTGATAGTAAAGCAGACGGAAAGTCAAACCGGAGCACCAGGAGAGGGACTATTCGTTGAGTTTTAGAAACCTTTCGTATTCACAGTGTGTCCGTTCTCTAGGTTTCCCGCACATGTTATAGCTGTAGTAACATTCCCTTCAACCTGGAGAGTTCGGACCCATGGAATGGGTGCCATGCATTATTGCTTTAAAGGGTCTGCATTTGCTCACCCAATCTCACCAATCGTCTCAGTCCCAAGTGTCCCTCCTTATGCCACATCCAGCTGTCGTTGTAGATAGGGTCATTCCAGCCTTCATCAGAGACCCTGAAGGAATTGTAAAGAATTTCCCAGTTTTTTTGTTTTGTTTTTGAAATTCCTTTTTATAGTGGGTTTGAGCTGATTCTCGCTGCCATGTTTATGCCAGTCTAGACACACTTGATTCCCTTACGGAGACATATCAATACATAGGTTTTAAGATTCTTACTAGTCAGATATTTTCCTCTGCGGGAAATATGGGGTTTTGAGTCCCTTTCGCTGAGGACGGTGTAGGTCTTGTCTATTCCATAGTTGGTTTTTGGAACGGTACCTGTGCTTATATCAAACTCTGGTTTTATGCATCACCCCACCTCTCCTTCCCCCTTAAGCAGGTATAAGAGTGTTTTCTAAATGTGAGACACTGTTCTCTTTCCTAACTCGGTTCAAGTGTAGCCATGTTTACAGGATCATCATAAGTGATATCTTATGATAAGTTTCTTTTTCTGTGTGACTTATTTCACTTAGAATCATCGTACCTGAATCTACCCATTTTGCTGCTACTGGTCTTATGACATTGATTTCATGGCTGAGGGATATTCCATCGTACGTAAGTACCACAATTTTTTGAACCATGTTTATATTTTCTGGGATACTTAAGGTGTATCCAAGTTGAGGCCCTTGTATGCAGTGCAGCCCTAAATTTTGGGGTGGTTCTGTCTTATTGATTTTCAGTTTTCCCAAGGTATATTCCCTAGACTGGTAGTGCCCTTGGCTCTGTAGCTCTGTTCTTTACTTGTTTTAGGGAACAGAATGCACTCCTCCAGAGAGGCAGTTGGCAATTTACATCCCGCCCATCAGCATAACAAGGCTCCCTGTTCTCCAGGGCCTGTCTTGCCTTTCTTGTTCTTACACATTTTGTGGATGTCCCTTTTGACCGGTGGGAAGTGATACTTCTTTGTAGTGCAGATTTGCATTGCCCGCTTGCTTGCTTGGCCAAAAAGGGCGTATGCGTTTTCTCCTGAATATATTCAGGAGAAAACGCATACGCCCTTTTTGGCCAAGTGCATCATTGTCGAAGTTGTGCCCCTCTTCCTGTGCTTTAAAGGCGAATCCAACGTACCTCTTGAAATCTGTTTCCTGCTATTCTGCCTCGCTTTCAAGTCCGCCTCGTTCCCTTCCCTCAACAGATTTTTGGACGATAGTTGTCCTTTATTACTCGGCCAGTTTGTGAATTGCTGTGCCCCTGAGCTCCATTTTTCAACTCGTTTTTGGTGAGCTGACCGCAAGTCCAAAATTTTGGTTCAGGACCTATACTGGTTCTCGGTGGGTGGCTGAGAATTTGGTTAATTCTTCTTCCTGCCGGGAAATTACAGTGCTATGTGCCCGTCCAAATGCCTAACAGCTACTCTCTCATTGGTTCTCCCTCTTCCCTTTCATCCTCTGCCAAATTGGCAACCTGTGCGAACCAAGAGGTTAAAGGGGCTGTCTCTCCAAGTTGGGAGGTTGATAGTAAATCAGACGGAAAGTCAAACCGGAGCACCAGGGGAGGGACTATGCGTTGAGTTTTAGAAACCTTTCGTATTCACAGTGTGTCCGTTCTCTAGGTTTCCAGCACTTGTTATAGCTGTAGTAATATTCCCTTCAACCTGGAGAGTTCGGACCCATGGAATGGGTGCCATGCATTATTGCTTTAAAGGGTCTGCATTTGCTCACCCAATCTCACCAATCGTCTCAGTCCCAAGTGTCCCTCCTTATGCCACATCCAGCTGTCGTTGTAGATAGGGTCATTCCAGCCTTCATCAGAGACCCTGAAGGAATTGTAAAGAATTTCCCAGTTTTTTTGTTTTGTTTTTGAAATTCCTTTTTATAGTGGGTTTGAGCTGATTCTCGCTGCCATGTTTATGCCAGTCTAGACACACTTGATTCCCTTATGGAGACATATCAATACATAGGTTTTAAGATTCTTACTAGTCAGATATTTTCCTCTGCGGGAAATATGGGGTTTTGAGTCCCTTTCGCTGAGGACGGTGTAGGTCTTGTCTATTCCATAGTTGGTTTTTGGAACGGTACCTGTGCTTATATCAAACTCTGGTTTTATGCATCACCCCACCTCTCCTTCCCCCTTAAGCAGGTATAAGAGTGTTTTCTAAATGTGAGACACTGTTCTCTTTCCTAACTCAGTTCAAGTGTAGCCATGTTTACAGGATCTTCATAAGTGATATCTTATGATAAGTTTCTTTTTCTGTGTGACTTATTTCACTTAGAATCATCGTACCTGAATCCACCCATTTTGCTGCTACTGGTCTTATGACATTGATTTCATGGCTGAGGGATATTCCATCGTACGTAAGTACCACAATTTTTTGAACCATGTTTATATTTTCTGGGATACTTAAGGTGTATCCAAGTTGAGGTCCTTGTATGCAGTGCAGCCCTAAATTTTGGGGTGGCTCTGTCTTATTGATTTTCAGTTTTCCCAAGGTATATTCCCTAGACTGGTAGTGCCCTTGGCTCTTTAGCTCTGTTCTTTACTTGTTTTAGGGAACAGAATGCACTCCTCCAGAGAGGCAGTTGGCAATTTACATCCCGCCCATCAGCATAACAAGGCTCCCTGTTCTCCAGGGCCTGTCTTGCCTTTCTTGTTCTTACACATTTTGTGGATGTCCCTTTTGACCGGTGGGAAGTGATACTTCTTTGTAGTGCAGATTTGCATTGCCCGCTTGCTTGCTTGGCCAAAAAGGGCGTATGCGTTTTCTCCTGAATATATTCAGGAGAAAACGCATACGCCCTTTTTGGCCAAGTGCATCATTGTCGAAGTTGGGCCCCTCTTCCTGTGCTTTAAAGGCGATTCCATCGTACCTCTTGAAATCTGTTTCCTGCTATTCTGCCTCGCTTTCAAGTCCGCCTCGTTGCCTTCCCTCAACAGATTTTTGGACGATAGTTGTCCTTTATTACTCGGCCAGTTTGTGAATTGCTGTGCCCCTGAGCTCCATTTTTCAACTCGTTTTTGGTGAGCTGACCGCAAGACCAAAATTTTGGTTCAGGACCTATACTGGTTCCCGGTGGGTGGCTGAGAATTTGGTTAATTCTTCTTCCTGCCGGGAAATAACAGTGATATGTGCCCGTCCAAATGCCTAACAGCTACTCTCTCATTGGTTCTCCCTCTTCCCTTTCATCCACTGCCAAATAGGCAACCTGTGCGAACCAAGAGGTTAAAGGGGCTGTCTCTCCAAGTTGGGAGGTTGATATTAAAGCAGACGGAAAGTCAAACCGGAGCACCAGGAGAGGGACTATCCGTTGAGTTTTAGAAACCTTTCGTATTCACAGTGTGTCCGTTCTCCAGGTTTCCCGCACATGTTATAGCTGTAGTAATATTCCCTTCAACCTGGAGAGTTCGGAACCATGGAATGGGTGTCATGCATTATTGCTTTAAAGGGTCTGCATTTGCTCACCCAATCTCACCAATCGTCTCAGTCCCAAGTGTCCCTCCTTATGCCACATCCAGCTGTCGTTGTAGATAGGGTCATTCCAGCTTTCATCAGAGACCCTGAAGGAATTGTAAAGAATTTCCCAGTTTTTTTGTTTTGTTTTTGAAATTCCTTTTTATAGTGGGTTTGAGCTGATTCTCGCTGCCATGTTTATGCCAGTCTAGACACACTTGATTCCCTTACGGAGACATATCAATACATAGGTTTTAAGATTCTTACTAGTCAGATATTTTCCTCTGCGGGAAATATGGGGTTTTGAGTCCCTTTCGCTGAGGACGGTGTAGGTCTTGTCTATTCCATAGTTGGTTTTTGGAACGGTACCTGTGCTTATATCAAACTCTGGTTTTATGCATCACCCCACCTCTCCTTCCCCCTTAAGCAGGTATAAGAGTGTTTTCTAAATGTGAGACACTGTTCTCTTTCCTAACTCAGTTCAAGTGTAGCCATGTTTACAGGATCTTCATAAGTGATATCTTATGATAAGTTTCTTTTTCTGTGTGACTTATTTCACTTAGAATCATCGTACCTGAATCCACCCATTTTGCTGCTACTGGTCTTATGACATTGATTTCATGGCTGAGGGATATTCCATTGTACGTAAGTACCACAATTTTTTGAACCATGTTTATATTTTCTGGGATACTTAAGGTGTATCCAAGTTGAGGCCCTTGTATGCAGTGCAGCCCTAAATTTTGGGGTGGTTCTGTCTTATTGATTTTCAGTTTTCCCAAGGTATATTCCCTAGACTGGTAGTGCCCTTGGCTCTGTAGCTCTGTTCTTTACTTGTTTTAGGGAACAGAATGCACTCCTCCAGAGAGGCAGTTGGCAATTTACATCCCGCCCATCAGCATAACAAGGCTCCCTGTTCTCCAGGGCCTGTCTTGCCTTTCTTGTTCTTACACATTTTGTGGATGTCCCTTTTGACCGGTGGGAAGTGATACTTCTTTGTAGTGCAGATTTGCATTGCCCGCTTGCTTGCTTGGCCAGAAAGGGCGTATGCGTTTTCTCCTGAATATATTCAGGAGAAAACGCATACGCCCTTTTTGGCCAAGTGCATCATTGTCGAAGTTGGGCCCCTCTTCCTGTGCTTTAAAGGCGATTCCAACGTACCTCTTGAAATCTGTTTCCTGCTATTCTGCCTCGCTTTCAAGTCCGCCTCGTTGCCTTCCCTCAACAGATTTTTGGACGATAGTTGTCCTTTATTACTCGGCCAGTTTGTGAATTGCTGTGCCCCTGAGCTCCATTTTTCTACTCGCTTTTGGTGAGCTGACCGCAAGTCCAAAATTTTGGTTCAGGACCTATACTGGTTCCCGGTGGGTGGCTGAGAATTTGGTTAATTCTTCTTCCTGCCGGGAAATTACAGTGATATGTGCCCGTCCAAATGCCTAACAGCTACTCTCTCATTGGTTCTCCCTCTTCCCTTTCATCCTCTGCCAAATTGGCAACCTGTGCGAACCAAGAGGTTAAAGGGGCTGTCTCTCCAAGTTGGGAGGTTGATAGTAAAGCAGACGGAAAGTCAAACCGGAGCACCAGGGGAGGGACTATGCGTTGAGTTTTAGAAACCTTTCGTATTCACAGTGTGTCCGTTCTCTAGGTTTCCCGCACATGTTATAGCTGTAGTAATATTCCCTTCAACCTGGAGAGTTCGGACCCATGGAATGGGTGCCATGCATTATTGCTTTAAAGGGTCTGCATTTGCTCACCCAATCTCACCAATCGTCTCAGTCCCAAGTGTCCCTCCTTATGCCACATCCAGCTGTCGTTGTAGATAGGGTCATTCCAGCCTTCATCAGAGACCCTGAAGGAATTGTAAAGAATTTCCCAGTTTTTTTGTTTTGTTTTTGAAATTCCTTTTTATAGTGGGTTTGAGCTGATTCTCGCTGCCATGTTTATGCCAGTCTAGACACACTTGATTCCCTTATGGAGACATATCAATACATAGGTTTTAAGATTCTTACTAGTCAGATATTTTCCTCTGCGGGAAATATGGGGTTTTGAGTCCCTTTCGCTGAGGACGGTGTAGGTCTTGTCTATTCCATAGTTCGTTTTTGGAACGGTACCTGTGCTTATATCAAACTCTGGTTTTATGCATCACCCCACCTCTCCTTCCCCCTTAAGCAGGTATAAGAGTGTTTTCTAAATGTGAGACACTGTCCTCTTTCCTAACTCAGTTCAAGTGTAGCCATGTTTACAGGATCTTCATAAGTGATATCTTATGATAAGTTTCTTTTTCTGTGTGACTTATATCACTTAGAATCATCGTACCTGAATCCACCCATTTTGCTGCTACTGGTCTTATGACATTGATTTCATGGCTGAGGGATATTCCATCGTACGTAAGTACCACAATTTTTTGAACCATGTTTATATTTTCTGGGATACTTAAGGTGTATCCAAGTTGAGGTCCTTGTATGCAGTGCAGCCCTAAATTTTGGGGTGGCTCTGTCTTATTGATTTTCAGTTTTCCCAAGGTATATTCCCTAGGCTGGTAGTGCCCTTGGCTCTGTAGCTCTGTTCTTTACTTGTTTTAGGGAACAGAATGCACTCCTCCAGAGAGGCAGTTGGCAATTTACATCCCGCCCATCAGCATAACAAGGCTCCCTGTTCTCCAGGGCCTGTCTTGCCTTTCTTGTTCTTACACATTTTGTGGATGTCCCTTTTGACCAGTGGGAAGTGATACTTCTTTGTAGTGCAGATTTGCATTGCCCACTTGCTTGCTTGGCCAAAAAGGGCGTATGCGTTTTCTCCTGAATATATTCAGGAGAAAACGTATACGCCCTTTTTGGCCAAGTGCATCATTGTCGAAGTTGTGCCCCTCTTCCTGTGCTTTAAAGGCGATTCCAACGTACCTCTTGAAATCTGTTTCCTGCTATTCTGCCTCGCTTTCAAGTCCGCCTCGTTCCCTTCCCTCAACAGATTTTTGGACGATAGTTGTCCTTTATTACTCGGCCAGTTTGTGAATTGCTGTGCCCCTGAGCTCCATTTTTCAACTCGTTTTTGGTGAGCTGACCGCAAGTCCAAAATTTTGGTTCAGGACCTATACTGGTTCCCGTTGGGTGGCTGAGAATTTGGTTAATTCTTCTTCCTGCTGGGAAATTACAGTGTTATGTGCCCGTCCAAATGCCTAACAGCTACTCTCTCATTGGTTCTCCCTCTTCCCTTTCATCCTCTGCCAAATTGGCAACCTGTGCGAACCAAGAGGTTAAAGGGGCTGTCTCTCCAAGTTGGGAGGTTGATAGTAAAGCAGACGGAAAGTCAAACCGGAGCACCAGGAGAGGGACTATGCGTTGAGTTTTAGAAACCTTTCGTATTCACAGTGTGTCCGTTCTCTAGGTTTCCCGCACATGTTATAGCTGTAGTAATATTCCCTTCAACCTGGAGAGTTCGGACCCATGGAATGGGTGCCATGCATTATTGCTTTAAAGGGTCTGCATTTGCTCACCCAATCTCACCAATCGTCTCAGTCCCAAGTGTCCCTCCTTATGCCACATCCAGCTGTCGTTGTAGATAGGGTCATTCCAGCTTTCATCAGAGACCCTGAAGGAATTGTAAAGAATTTCCCAGTTTTTTTGTTTTGTTTTTGAAATTCCTTTTTATAGTGGGTTTGAGCTGATTCTCGCTGCCATGTTTATGCCAGTCTAGACACACTTGATTCCCTTACGGAGACATATCAATACATAGGTTTTAAGATTCTTACTAGTCAGATATTTTCCTCTGCGGGAAATATGGGGTTTTGAGTCCCTTTCGCTGAGGACGGTGTAGGTCTTGTCTATTCCATAGTTGGTTTTTGGAACGGTACCTGTGCTTATATCAAACTCTGGTTTTATGCATCACCCCACCTCTCCTTCCCCCTTAAGCAGGTATAAGAGTGTTTTCTAAATGTGAGACACTGTCCTCTTTCCTAACTCAGTTCAAGTGTAGCCATGTTTACAGGATCTTCATAAGTGATATCTTATGATAAGTTTCTTTTTCTGTGTGACTTATTTCACTTAGAATCATCGTACCTGAATCCACCCATTTTGCTGCTACTGGTCTTATGACATTGATTTCATGGCTGAGGGATATTCCATCGTACGTAAGTACCACAATTTTTTGAACCATGTTTATATTTTCTGGGATACTTAAGGTGTATCCAAGTTGAGGTCCTTGTATGCAGTGCAGCCCTAAATTTTGGGGTGGCTCTGTCTTATTGATTTTCAGTTTTCCCAAGGTATATTCCCTAGACTGGTAGTGCCCTTGGCTCTGTAGCTCTGTTCTTTACTTGTTTTAGGGAACAGAATGCACTCCTCCAGAGAGGCAGTTGGCAATTTACATCCCGCCCATCAGCATAACAAGGCTCCCTGTTCTCCAGGGCCTGTCTTGCCTTTCTTGTTCTTACACATTTTGTGGATGTCCCTTTTGACCGGTGGGAAGTGATACTTCTTTGTAGTGCAGATTTGCATTGCCCGCTTGCTTGCTTGGCCAAAAAGGGCGTATGCGTTTTCTCCTGAATATATTCAGGAGAAAACGCATACGCCCTTTTTGGCCAAGTGCATCATTGTCGAAGTTGTGCCCCTCTTCCTGTGCTTTAAAGGCGATTCCAACGTACCTCTTGAAATCTGTTTCCTGCTATTCTGCCTCGCTTTCAAGTCCGCCTCGTTGCCTTCCCTCAACAGATTTTTGGACGATAGTTGTCCTTTATTACTCGGCCAGTTTGTGAATTGCTGTGCCCCTGAGCTCCATTTTTCAACTCGCTTTTGGTGAGCTGACCGCAAGTCCAAAATTTTGGTTCAGGACCTATACTGGTTCCCGGTGGGTGGCTGAGAATTTGGTTAATTCTTCTTCCTGCCGGGAAATTACAGTGATATGTGCCCGTCCAAATGCCTAACAGCTACTCTCTCATTGGTTCTCCCTCTTCCCTTTCATCCTCTGCCAAATTGGCAACCTGTGCGAACCAAGAGGTTAAAGGGGCTGTGTCTCCAAGTTGGGAGGTTGATAGTAAAGCAGACGGAAAGTCAAACCGGAGCACCAGGGGAGGGACTATCCGTTGAGTTTTAGAAACCTTTCGTATTCACAGTGTGTCTGTTCTCTAGGTTTCCCGCACATGTTATAGCTGTAGTAATATTCCCTTCAACCTGGAGAGTTCGGACCCATGGAATGGGTGCCATGCATTATTGCTTTAAAGGGTCTGCATTTGCTCACCCAATCTCACCAACCGTCTCAGTCCCAAGTGTCCCTCCTTATGCCACATCCAGCTGTCGTTGTAGATAGGGTCATTCCAGCTTTCATCAGAGACCCTGAAGGAATTGTAAAGAATTTCCCAGTTTTTTTGTTTTGTTTTTGAAATTCCTTTTTATAGTGGGTTTGAGCTGATTCTCGCTGCCATGTTTATGCCAGTCTAGACACAGTTGATTCCCTTACGGAGACATATCAATACATAGGTTTTAAGATTCTTACTAGTCAGATATTTTCCTCTGCGGGAAATATGGGGTTTTGAGTCCCTTTCGCTGAGGACGGTGTAGGTCTTGTCTATTCCATAGTTGGTTTTTGGAACGGTACCTGTGCTTATATCAAACTCTGGTTTTATGCATCACCCCACCTCTCCTTCCCCCTTAAGCAGGTATAAGAGTGTTTTCTAAATGTGAGACACTGTCCTCTTTCCTAACTCAGTTCAAGTGTAGCCATGTTTACAGGATCTTCATAAGTGATATCTTATGATAAGTTTCTTTTTCTGTGTGACTTATTTCACTTAGAATCATCGTACCTGAATCCACCCATTTTGCTGCTACTGGTCGTATGACATTGATTTCATGGCTGAGGGATATTCCATCGTACGTAAGTACCACAATTTTTTGAACCATGTTTATATTTTCTGGGATACTTAAGGTGTATCCAAGTTGAGGTCCTTGTATGCAGTGCAGCCCTAAATTTTGGGGTGGCTCTGTCTTATTGATTTTCAGTTTTCCCAAGGTATATTCCCTAGACTGGTAGTGCCCTTGGCTCTGTAGCTCTGTTCTTTACTTGTTTTAGGAAACAGAATGCACTCCTCCAGAGAGGCAGTTGGCAATTTACATCCCGCCCATCAGCATAACAAGGCTCCCTGTTCTCCAGGGCCTGTCTTGCCTTTCTTGTTCTTACACATTTTGTGGATGTCCCTTTTGACCGGTGGGAAGTGATACTTCTTTGTAGTGCAGATTTGCATTGCCCGCTTGCTTGCTTGGCCAAAAAGGGTGTATGCGTTTTCTCCTGAATATATTCAGGAGAAAACGCATACGCCCTTTTTGGCCAAGTGCATCATTGTCGAAGTTGTGCCCCTCTTCCTGTGCTTTAAAGGCGATTCCAACGTACCTCTTGAAATCTGTTTCCTGCTATTCTGCCTCGCTTTCAAGTCCGCCTCGTTGCCTTCCCTCAACAGATTTTTGGACGATAGTTGTCCTTTATTACTCGGCCAGTTTGTGAATTGCTGTGCCCCTGAGCTCCATTTTTCAACTCGTTTTTGGTGAGCTGACCGCAAGTCCAAAATTTTGGTTCAGGACCTATACAGGTTCCCGGTGGGTGGCTGAGAATTTGGTTAATTCTTCTTCCTGCCGGGAAATTACAGTGATATGTGCCCGTCCAAATGCCTAACAGCTACTCTCTCATTGGTTCTCCCTCTTCCCTTTCATCCTCTGCCAAATTGGCAACCTGTGCGAACCAAGAGGTTAAAGGGGCTGTCTCTCCAAGTTGGGAGGTTGATAGTAAAGCAGACGGAAAGTCAAACCGGAGCACCAGGAGAGGGACTATGCGTTGAGTTTTAGAAACCTTTCGTATTCACAGTGTGTCCGTTCTCTAGGTTTCCCGCACATGTTATAGCTGTAGTAATATTCCCTTCAACCTGGAGAGTTCGGACCCATGGAATGGGTGCCATGCATTATTGCTTTAAAGGGTCTGCATTTGCTCACCCAATCTCACCAACCATCTCAGTCCCAAGTGTCCCTCCTTATGCCACATCCAGCTGTCGTTGTAGATAGGGTCATTCCAGCTTTCATCAGAGACCCTGAAGGAATTGTAAAGAATTTCCCAGTTTTTTTGTTTTGTTTTTGAAATTCCTTTTTATAGTGGGTTTGAGCTGATTCTCGCTGCCATGTTTATGCCAGTCTAGACACACTTGATTCCCTTACGGAGACATATCAATACATAGGTTTTAAGATTCTTACTAGTCAGATATTTTCCTCTGCGGGAAATATGGGGTTTTGAGTCCCTTTCGCTGAGGACGGTGTAGGTCTTGTCTATTCCATAGTTGGTTTTTGGAACGGTACCTGTGCTTATATCAAACTCTGGTTGTATGCATCACCCCACCTCTCCTTTCCCCTTAAGCAGGTATAAGAGTGTTTTCTAAATGTGAGACACTGTCCTCTTTCCTAACTCAGTTCAAGTGTAGCCATGTTTACAGGATCTTCATAAGTGATATCTTATGATAAGTTTCTTTTTCTGTGTGACTTATTTCACTTAGAATCATCGTACCTGAATCCACCCATTTTGCTGCTACTGGTCTTATGACATTGATTTCATGGCTGAGGGATATTCCATCGTACGTAAGTACCACAATTTTTTGAACCATGTTTATATTTTCTGGGATACTTAAGGTGTATCCAAGTTGAGGTCCTTGTATGCAGTGCAGCCCTAAATTTTGGGGTGGCTCTGTCTTATTGATTTTCAGTTTTCCCAAGGTATATTCCCTAGGCTGGTAGTGCCCTTGGCTCTGTAGCTCTGTTCTTTACTTGTTTTAGGGAACAGAATGCACTCCTCCAGAGAGGCAGTTGGCAATTTACATCCCGCCCATCAGCATAACAAGGCTCCCTGTTCTCCAGGGCCTGTCTTGCCTTTCTTGTTCTTACACATTTTGTGGATGTCCCTTTTGACCAGTGGGAAGTGATACTTCTTTGTAGTGCAGATTTGCATTGCCCACTTGCTTGCTTGGCCAAAAAGGGCGTATGCGTTTTCTCCTGAATATATTCAGGAGAAAACGTATACGCCCTTTTTGGCCAAGTGCATCATTGTCGAAGTTGTGCCCCTCTTCCTGTGCTTTAAAGGCGATTCCAACATACCTCTTGAAATCTGTTTCCTGCTATTCTGCCTCGCTTTCAAGTCCGCCTCGTTCCCTTCCCTCAACAGATTTTTGGACGATAGTTGTCCTTTATTACTCGGCCAGTTTGTGAATTGCTGTGCCCCTGAGCTCCATTTTTCAACTCGTTTTTGGTGAGCTGACCGCAAGTCCAAAATTTTGGTTCAGGACCTATACTGGTTCCCGGTGGGTGGCTGAGAATTTGGTTAATTCTTCTTCCTGCCGGGAAATTACAGTGATATGTGCCCGTCCAAATGCCTAACAGCTACTCTCTCATTGGTTCTCCCTCTTCCCTTTCATCCTCTGCCAAATTGGCAACCTGTGCGAACCAAGAGGTTAAAGGGGCTGTCTCTCCAAGTTGGGAGGTTGATAGTAAAGCAGACGGAAAGTCAAACCGGAGCACCAGGAGAGGGACTATGCGTTGAGTTTTAGAAACCTTTCGTATTCACAGTGTGTCCGTTCTCTAGGTTTCCCGCACATGTTATAGCTGTAGTAATATTCCCTTCAACCTGGAGAGTTCGGACCCATGGAATGGGTGCCATGCATTATTGCTTTAAAGGGTCTGCATTTGCTCACCCAATCTCACCAATCGTCTCAGTCCCAAGTGTCCCTCCTTATGCCACATCCAGCTGTCATTGTAGATAGGGTCATTCCAGCTTTCATCAGAGACCCTGAAGGAATTGTAAAGAATTTCCCAGTTTTTTTGTTTTGTTTTTGAAATTCCTTTTTATAGTGGGTTTGAGCTGATTCTCGCTGCCATGTTTATGCCAGTCTAGACACACTTGATTCCCTTACGGAGACATATCAATACATAGGTTTTAAGATTCTTACTAGTCAGATATATTCCTCTGCGGGAAATATGGGGTTTTGAGTCCCTTTCGCTGAGGACGGTGTAGGTCTTGTCTATTCCATAGTTGGTTTTTGGAACGGTACCTGTGCTTATATCAAACTCTGGTTTTATGCATCACCCCACCTCTCCTTCCCCCTTAAGCAGGTATAAGAGTGTTTTCTAAATGTGAGACACTGTTCTCTTTCCTAACACAGTTCAAGTGTAGCCATGTTTACAGGATCTTCATAAGTGATATCTTATGATAAGTTTCTTTTTCTGTGTGACTTATTTCACTTAGAATCATCGTACCTGAATCCACCCATTTTGCTGCTACTGGTCTTATGACATTGATTTCATGGCTGAGGGATATTCCATCGTACGTAAGTACCACAATTTTTTGAACCATGTTTATATTTTCTGGGATACTTAAGGTGTATCCAAGTTGAGGTCCTTGTATGCAGTGCAGCCCTAAATTTTGGGGTGGCTCTGTCTTATTGATTTTCAGTTTTCCCAAGGTATATTCCCTAGACTGGTAGTGCCCTTGGCTCTGTAGCTCTGTTCTTTACTTGTTTTAGGGAACAGAATGCACTCCTCCAGAGAGGCAGTTGGCAATTTACATCCCGCCCATCAGCATAACAAGGCTCCCTGTTCTCCAGGGCCTGTCTTGCCTTTCTTGTTCTTACACATTTTGTGGATGTCCCTTTTGACCGGTGGGAAGTGATACTTCTTTGTAGTGCAGATTTGCATTGCCCGCTTGCTTGCTTGGCCAAAAAGGGCGTATGCGTTTTCTCCTGAATATATTCAGGAGAAAACGCATACGCCCTTTTTGGCCAAGTGCATCATTGTCGAAGTTGTGCCCCTCTTCCTGTGCTTTAAAGGCGATTCCAACGTACCTCTTGAAATCTGTTTCCTGCTATTCTGCCTCGCTTTCAAGTCCGCCTCGTTGCCTTCCCTCAACAGATTTTTGGACGATAGTTGTCCTTTATTACTCGGCCAGTTTGTGAATTGCTGTGCCCCTGAGCTCCATTTTTCAACTCGCTTTTGGTGAGCTGACCGCAAGTCCAAAATTTTGGTTCAGGACCTATACTGGTTCCCGGTGGGTGGCTGAGAATTTGGTTAATTCTTCTTCCTGCCGGGAAATTACAGTGATATGTGCCCGTCCAAATGCCTAACAGCTACTCTCTCATTGGTTCTCCCTCTTCCCTTTCATCCTCTGCCAAATTGGCAACCTGTGCGAACCAAGAGGTTAAAGGGGCTGTGTCTCCAAGTTGGGAGGTTGATAGTAAAGCAGACGGAAAGTCAAACCGGAGCACCAGGGGAGGGACTATCCGTTGAGTTTTAGAAACCTTTCGTATTCACAGTGTGTCTGTTCTCTAGGTTTCCCGCACATGTTATAGCTGTAGTAATATTCCCTTCAACCTGGAGAGTTCGGACCCATGGAATGGGTGCCATGCATTATTGCTTTAAAGGGTCTGCATTTGCTCACCCAATCTCACCAACCGTCTCAGTCCCAAGTGTCCCTCCTTATGCCACATCCAGCTGTCGTTGTAGATAGGGTCATTCCAGCTTTCATCAGAGACCCTGAAGGAATTGTAAAGAATTTCCCAGTTTTTTTGTTTTGTTTTTGAAATTCCTTTTTATAGTGGGTTTGAGCTGATTCTCGCTGCCATGTTTATGCCAGTCTAGACACAGTTGATTCCCTTACGGAGACATATCAATACATAGGTTTTAAGATTCTTACTAGTCAGATATTTTCCTCTGCGGGAAATATGGGGTTTTGAGTCCCTTTCGCTGAGGACGGTGTAGGTCTTGTCTATTCCATAGTTGGTTTTTGGAACGGTACCTGTGCTTATATCAAACTCTGGTTTTATGCATCACCCCACCTCTCCTTCCCCCTTAAGCAGGTATAAGAGTGTTTTCTAAATGTGAGACACTGTCCTCTTTCCTAACTCAGTTCAAGTGTAGCCATGTTTACAGGATCTTCATAAGTGATATCTTATGATAAGTTTCTTTTTCTGTGTGACTTATTTCACTTAGAATCATCGTACCTGAATCCACCCATTTTGCTGCTACTGGTCTTATGACATTGATTTCATGGCTGAGGGATATTCCATCGTACGTAAGTACCACAATTTTTTGAACCATGTTTATATTTTCTGGGATACTTAAGGTGTATCCAAGTTGAGGTCCTTGTATGCAGTGCAGCCCTAAATTTTGGGGTGGCTCTGTCTTATTGATTTTCAGTTTTCCCAAGGTATATTCCCTAGACTGGTAGTGCCCTTGGCTCTGTAGCTCTGTTCTTTACTTGTTTTAGGAAACAGAATGCACTCCTCCAGAGAGGCAGTTGGCAATTTACATCCCGCCCATCAGCATAACAAGGCTCCCTGTTCTCCAGGGCCTGTCTTGCCTTTCTTGTTCTTACACATTTTGTGGATGTCCCTTTTGACCGGTGGGAAGTGATACTTCTTTGTAGTGCAGATTTGCATTGCCCGCTTGCTTGCTTGGCCAAAAAGGGTGTATTCGTTTTCTCCTGAATATATTCAGGAGAAAACGCATACGCCCTTTTTGGCCAAGTGCATCATTGTCGAAGTTGTGCCCCTCTTCCTGTGCTTTAAAGGCGATTCCAACGTACCTCTTGAAATCTGTTTCCTGCTATTCTGCCTCGCTTTCAAGTCCGCCTCGTTGCCTTCCCTCAACAGATTTTTGGACGATAGTTGTCCTTTATTACTCGGCCAGTTTGTGAATTTCTGTGCCCCTGAGCTCCATTTTTCAACTCGTTTTTGGTGAGCTGACCGCAAGTCCAAAATTTTGGTTCAGGACCTATACTGGTTCCCGGTGGGTGGCTGAGAATTTGGTTAATTCTTCTTCCTGCCGGGAAATTACAGTGATATGTGCCCGTCCAAATGCCTAACAGCTACTCTCTCATTGGTTCTCCCTCTTCCCTTTCATCCTCTGCCAAATTGGCAACCTGTGCGAACCAAGAGGTTAAAGGGGCTGTCTCTCCAAGTTGGGAGGTTGATAGTAAAGCAGACGGAAAGTCAAACCGGAGCACCAGGAGAGGGACTATGCGTTGAGTTTTAGAAACCTTTCGTATTCACAGTGTGTCCGTTCTCTAGGTTTCCCGCACATGTTATAGCTGTAGTAATATTCCCTTCAACCTGGAGAGTTCGGACCCATGGAATGGGTGCCATGCATTATTGCTTTAAAGGGTCTGCATTTGCTCACCCAATCTCACCAACCGTCTCAGTCCCAAGTGTCCCTCCTTATGCCACATCCAGCTGTCGTTGTAGATAGGGTCATTCCAGCTTTCATCAGAGACCCTGAAGGAATTGTAAAGAATTTCCCAGTTTTTTTGTTTTGTTTTTGAAATTCCTTTCTTTAGTGGGTTTGAGCTGATTCTCGCTGCCATGTTTATGCCAGTCTAGACACACTTGATTCCCTTACGGAGACATATCAATACATAGGTTTTAAGATTCTTACTAGTCAGATATTTTCCTCTGCGGGAAATATGGGGTTTTGAGTCCCTTTCGCTGAGGACGGTGTAGGTCTTGTCTATTCCATAGTTGGTTTTTGGAACGGTACCTGTGCTTATATCAAACTCTGGTTTTATGCATCACCCCACCTCTCCTTCCCCCTTAAGCAGGTATAAGAGTGTTTTCTAAATGTGAGACACTGTCCTCTTTCCTAACTCAGTTCAAGTGTAGCCATGTTTACAGGATCTTCATAAGTGATATCTTATGATAAGTTTCTTTTTCTGTGTGACTTATTTCACTTAGAATCATCGTACCTGAATCCACCCATTTTGCTGCTACTGGTCTTATGACATTGATTTCATGGCTGAGGGATATTCCATCGTACGTAAGTACCACAATTTTTTGAACCATGTTTATATTTTCTGGGATACTTAAGGTGTATCCAAGTTGAGGTCCTTGTATGCAGTGCAGCCCTAAATTTTGGGGTGGCTCTGTCTTATTGATTTTCAGTTTTCCCAAGGTATATTCCCTAGGCTGGTAGTGCCCTTGGCTCTGTAGCTCTGTTCTTTACTTGTTTTAGGGAACAGAATGCACTCCTCCAGAGAGGCAGTTGGCAATTTACATCCCGCCCATCAGCATAACAAGGCTCCCTGTTCTCCAGGGCCTCTCTTGCCTTTCTTGTTCTTACACATTTTGTGGATGTCCCTTTTGACCGGTGGGAAGTGATACTTCTTTGTAGTGCAGATTTGCATTGCCCGCTTGCTTGCTTGGCCAAAAAGGGCGTATGCGTTTTCTCCTGAATATATTCAGGAGAAAACGCATACGCCCTTTTTGGCCAAGTGCATCATTGTCGAAGTTGTGCCCCTCTTCCTGTGCTTTAAAGGCGATTCCAACGTACCTCTTGAAATCTGTTTCCTGCTATTCTGCCTCGCTTTCAAGTCCGCCTCGTTGCCTTCCCTCAACAGATTTTTGGACGATAGTTGTCCTTTATTACTCGGCCAGTTTGTGAATTGCTGTGCCCCTGAGCTCCATTTTTCAACTCGTTTTTGGTGAGCTGACCGCAAGTCCAAAATTTTGGTTCAGGACCTATACTGGTTCCCGGTGGGTGGCTGAGAATTTGGTTAATTCTTCTTCCTGCCGGGAAATTACAGTGATATGTGCCCGTCCAAATGCCTAACAGCTACTCTCTCATTGGTTCTCCCTCTTCCCTTTCATCCTCTGCCAAATTGGCAACCTGTGCGAACCAAGAGGTTAAAGGGGCTGTCTCTCCAAGTTGGGAGGTTGATAGTAAAGCAGACGGAAAGTCAAACCGGAGCACCAGGAGAGGGACTATGCGTTGAGTTTTAGAAACCTTTCGTATTCACAGTGTGTCCGTTCTCTAGGTTTCCCGCACATGTTATAGCTGTAGTAATATTCTCTTCAACCTGGAGAGTTCGGACCCATGGAATGGGTGCCATGCATTATTGCTTTAAAGGGTCTGCATTTGCTCACCCAATCTCACCAATCGTCTCAGTCCCAAGTGTCCCTCCTTATGCCACATCCAGCTGTCGTTGTAGATTGGGTCATTCCAGCTTTCATCAGAGACCCTGAAGGAATTGTAAAGAATTTCCCAGTTTTTTTGTTTTGTTTTTGAAATTCCTTTTTATAGTGGGTTTGAGCTGATTCTCGCTGCCATGTTTATGCCAGTCTAGACACACTTGATTCCCTTATGGAGACATATCAATACATAGGTTTTAAGATTCTTACTAGTCAGATATTTTCCTCTGCGGGAAATATGGGGTTTTGAGTCCCTTTCGCTGAGGACGGTGTAGGTCTTGTCTATTCCATAGTTGGTTTTTGGAACGGTACCTGTGCTTATATCAAACTCTGGTTTTATGCATCACCCCACCTCTCCTTCCCCCTTAAGCAGGTATAAGAGTGTTTTCTAAATGTGAGACACTGTTCTCTTTCCTAACTCAGTTCAAGTGTAGCCATGTTTACAGGATCTTCATAAGTGATATCTTATGATAAGTTTCTTTTTCTGTGTGACTTATTTCACTTAGAATCATCGTACCTGAATCCACCCATTTTGCTGCTACTGGTCTTATGACATTGATTTCATGGCTGAGGGATATTCCATCGTACGTAAGTACCACAATTTTTTGAACCATGTTTATATTTTCTGGGATACTTAAGGTGTATCCAAGTTGAGGCCCTTGTATGCAGTGCAGCCCTAAATTTTGGGGTGGCTCTGTCTTATTGATTTTCAGTTTTCCCAAGGTATATTCCCTAGACTGGTAGTGCCCTTGGCTCTGTAGCTCTGTTCTTTACTTGTTTTAGGGAACAGAATGCACTCCTCCAGAGAGGCAGTTGGCAATTTACATCCCGCCCATCAGCATAACAAGGCTCCCTGTTCTCCAGGGCCTCTCTTGCCTTTCTTGTTCTTACACATTTTGTGGATGTCCCTTTTGACCGGTGGGAAGTGATACTTCTTTGTAGTGCAGATTTGCATTGCCCGCTTGCTTGCTTGGCCAAAAAGGGCGTATGCGTTTTCTCCTGAATATATTCAGGAGAAAACGCATACGCCCTTTTTGGCCAAGTGCATCATTGTCGAAGTTGTGCCCCTCTTCCTGTGCTTTAAAGGCGATTCCAACGTACCTCTTGAAATCTGTTTCCTGCTATTCTGCCTCGCTTTCAAGTCCGCCTCGTTGCCTTCCCTCAACAGATTTTTGGACGATAGTTGTCCTTTATTACTCGGCCAATTTGTGAATTGCTGTGCCCCTGAGCTCCATTTTTCAACTCGTTTTTGGTGAGCTGACCGCAAGTCCAAAATTTTGGTTCAGGACCTATACTGGTTCCCGGTGGGTGGCTGAGAATTTGGTTAATTCTTCTTCCTGCCGGGAAATTACAGTGATATGTGCCCGTCCAAATGCCTAACAGCTACTCTCTCATTGGTTCTCCCTCTTCCCTTTCATCCTCTGCCAAATTGGCAACCTGTGCGAACCAACAGGTTAAAGGGGCTGTCTCTCCAAGTTGGGAGGTTGATAGTAAAGCAGACGGAAAGTCAAACCGGAGCACCAGGAGAGGGACTATGCGTTGAGTTTTAGAAACCTTTCGTATTCACAGTGTGTCTGTTCTCTAGGTTTCCCGCACATGTTATAGCTGTAGTAATATTCCCTTCAACCTGGAGAGTTCGGACCCATGGAATGGGTGCCATGCATTATTGCTTTAAAGGGTCTGCATTTGCTCACCCAATCTCACCAACCGTCTCAGTCCCAAGTGTCCCTCCTTATGCCACATCCAGCTGTCGTTGTAGATAGGGTCATTCCAGCTTTCATCAGAGACCCTGAAGGAATTGTAAAGAATTTCCCAGTTTTTTTGTTTTGTTTTTGAAATTCCTTTTTATAGTGGGTTTGAGCTGATTCTCGCTGCCATGTTTATGCCAGTCTAGACACAGTTGATTCCCTTACGGAGACATATCAATACATAGGTTTTAAGATTCTTACTAGTCAGATATTTTCCTCTGCGGGAAATATGGGGTTTTGAGTCCCTTTCGCTGAGGACGGTGTAGGTCTTGTCTATTCCATAGTTGGTTTTTGGAACGGTACCTGTGCTTATATCAAACTCTGGTTTTATGCATCACCCCACCTCTCCTTCCCCCTTAAGCAGGTATAAGAGTGTTTTCTAAATGTGAGACACTGTCCTCTTTCCTAACTCAGTTCAAGTGTAGCCATGTTTACAGGATCTTCATAAGTGATATCTTATGATAAGTTTCTTTTTCTGTGTGACTTATTTCACTTAGAATCATCGTACCTGAATCCACCCATTTTGCTGCTACTGGTCTTATGACATTGATTTCATGGCTGAGGGATATTCCATCGTACGTAAGTACCACAATTTTTTGAACCATGTTTATATTTTCTGGGATACTTAAGGTGTATCCAAGTTGAGGTCCTTGTATGCAGTGCAGCCCTAAATTTTGGGGTGGCTCTGTCTTATTGATTTTCAGTTTTCCCAAGGTATATTCCCTAGACTGGTAGTGCCCTTGGCTCTGTAGCTCTGTTCTTTACTTGTTTTAGGAAACAGAATGCACTCCTCCAGAGAGGCAGTTGGCAATTTACATCTCGCCCATCAGCATAACAAGGCTCCCTGTTCTCCAGGGCCTGTCTTGCCTTTCTTGTTCTTACACATTTTGTGGATGTCCCTTTTGACCGGTGGGAAGTGATACTTCTTTGTAGTGCAGATTTGCATTGCCCGCTTGCTTGCTTGGCCAAAAAGGGTGTATGCGTTTTCTCCTGAATATATTCAGGAGAAAACGCATACGCCCTTTTTGGCCAAGTGCATCATTGTCGAAGTTGTGCCCCTCTTCCTGTGCTTTAAAGGCGATTCCAACGTACCTCTTGAAATCTGTTTCCTGCTATTCTGCCTCGCTTTCAAGTCCGCCTCGTTGCCTTCCCTCAACAGATTTTTGGACGATAGTTGTCCTTTATTACTCGGCCAGTTTGTGAATTTCTGTGCCCCTGAGCTCCATTTTTCAACTCGTTTTTGGTGAGCTGACCGCAAGTCCAAAATTTTGGTTCAGGACCTATACTGGTTCCCGGTGGGTGGCTGAGAATTTGGTTAATTCTTCTTCCTGCCGGGAAATTACAGTGATATGTGCCCGTCCAAATGCCTAACAGCTACTCTCTCATTGGTTCTCCCTTTTCCCTTTCATCCTCTGCCAAATTGGCAACCTGTGCGAACCAAGAGGTTAAAGGGGCTGTCTCTCCAAGTTGGGAGGTTGATAGTAAAGCAGACGGAAAGTCAAACCGGAGCACCAGGAGAGGGACTATGCGTTGAGTTTTAGAAACCTTTTGTATTCACAGTGTGTCCGTTCTCTAGGTTTCCCGCACATGTTATAGCTGTAGTAATATTCCCTTCAACCTGGAGAGTTCGGACCCATGGAATGGGTGCCATGCATTATTGCTTTAAAGGGTCTGCATTTGCTCACCCAATCTCACCAACCGTCTCAGTCCCAAGTGTCCCTCCTTATGCCACATCCAGCTGTCGTTATAGATAGGGTCATTCCAGCTTTCATCAGAGACCCTGAAGGAATTGTAAAGAATTTCCCAGTTTTTTTGTTTTGTTTTTGAAATTCCTTTTTATAGTGGGTTTGAGCTGATTCTCGCTGCCATGTTTATGCCAGTCTAGACACACTTGATTCCCTTACGGAGACATATCAATACATAGGTTTTAAGATTCTTACTAGTCAGATATTTTCCTCTGCGGGAAATATGGGGTTTTGAGTCCCTTTCGCTGAGGACGGTGTAGGTCTTGTCTATTCCATAGTTGGTTTTTGGAACGGTACCTGTGCTTATATCAAACTCTGGTTTTATGCATCACCCCACCTCTCCTTCCCCCTTAAGCAGGTATAAGAGTGTTTTCTAAATGTGAGACACTGTCCTCTTTCCTAACTCAGTACAAGTGTAGCCATGTTTACAGGATCTTCATAAGTGATATCTTATGATAAGTTTCTTTTTCTGTGTGACTTATTTCACTTAGAATCATCGTACCTGAATCCACCCATTTTGCTGCTACTGGTCTTATGACATTGATTTCATGGCTGAGGGATATTCCATCGTACGTAAGTACCACAATTTTTTGAACCATGTTTATATTTTCTGGGATACTTAAGGTGTATCCAAGTTGAGGCCCTTGTATGCAGTGCAGCCCTAAATTTTGGGGTGGCTCTGTCTTATTGATTTTCAGTTTTCCCAAGGTATATTCCCTAGACTGGTAGTGCCCTTGGCTCTGTAGCTCTGTTCTTTACTTGTTTTAGGGAACAGAATGCACTCCTCCAGAGAGGCAGTTGGCAATTTACATCCCGCCCATCAGCATAACAAGGCTCCCTGTTCTCCAGGGCCTCTCTTGCCTTTCTTGTTCTTACACATTTTGTGGATGTCCCTTTTGACCGGTGGGAAGTGATACTTCTTTGTAGTGCAGATTTGCATTGCCCGCTTGCTTGCTTGGCCAAAAAGGGCGTATGCGTTTTCTCCTGAATATATTCAGGAGAAAACGCATACGCCCTTTTTGGCCAAGTGCATCATTGTCGAAGTTGTGCCCCTCTTCCTGTGCTTTAAAGGCGATTCCAACGTACCTCTTGAAATCTGTTTCCTGCTATTCTGCCTCGCTTTCAAGTCCGCCTCGTTGCCTTCCCTCAACAGATTTTTGGACGATAGTTGTCCTTTATTACTCGGCCAGTTTGTGAATTGCTGTGCCCCTGAGCTCCATTTTTCAACTCGTTTTTGGTGAGCTGACCGCAAGTCCAAAATTTTGGTTCAGGACCTATACTGGTTCCCGGTGGGTGGCTGAGAATTTGGTTAATTCTTCTTCCTGCCGGGAAATTACAGTGATATGTGCCCGTCCAAATGCCTAACAGCTACTCTCTCATTGGTTCTCCCTCTTCCCTTTCATCCTCTGCCAAATTGGCAACCTGTGCGAACCAAGAGGTTAAAGGGGCTGTCTCTCCAAGTTGGGAGGTTGATAGTAAAGCAGACGGAAAGTCAAACCGGAGCACCAGGAGAGGGACTATGCGTTGAGTTTTAGAAACCTTTCGTATTCACAGTGTGTCCGTTCTCTAGGTTTCCCGCACATGTTATAGCTGTAGTAATATTCTCTTCAACCTGGAGAGTTCGGACCCATGGAATGGGTGCCATGCATTATTGCTTTAAAGGGTCTGCATTTGCTCACCCAATCTCACCAATCGTCTCAGTCCCAAGTGTCCCTCCTTATGCCACATCCAGCTGTCGTTGTAGATTGGGTCATTCCAGCTTTCATCAGAGACCCTGAAGGAATTGTAAAGAATTTCCCAGTTTTTTTGTTTTGTTTTTGAAATTCCTTTTTATAGTGGGTTTGAGCTGATTCTCGCTGCCATGTTTATGCCAGTCTAGACACACTTGATTCCCTTATGGAGACATATCAATACATAGGTTTTAAGATTCTTACTAGTCAGATATTTTCCTCTGCGGGAAATATGGGGTTTTGAGTCCCTTTCGCTGAGGACGGTGTAGGTCTTGTCTATTCCATAGTTGGTTTTTGGAACGGTACCTGTGCTTATATCAAACTCTGGTTTTATGCATCACCCCACCTCTCCTTCCCCCTTAAGCAGGTATAAGAGTGTTTTCTAAATGTGAGACACTGTTCTCTTTCCTAACTCAGTTCAAGTGTAGCCATGTTTACAGGATCTTCATAAGTGATATCTTATGATAAGTTTCTTTTTCTGTGTGACTTATTTCACTTAGAATCATCGTACCTGAATCCACCCATTTTGCTGCTACTGGTCTTATGACATTGATTTCATGGCTGAGGGATATTCCATCGTACGTAAGTACCACAATTTTTTGAACCATGTTTATATTTTCTGGGATACTTAAGGTGTATCCAAGTTGAGGCCCTTGTATGCAGTGCAGCCCTAAATTTTGGGGTGGCTCTGTCTTATTGATTTTCAGTTTTCCCAAGGTATATTCCCTAGACTGGTAGTGCCCTTGGCTCTGTAGCTCTGTTCTTTACTTGTTTTAGGGAACAGAATGCACTCCTCCAGAGAGGCAGTTGGCAATTTACATCCCGCCCATCAGCATAACAAGGCTCCCTGTTCTCCAGGGCCTCTCTTGCCTTTCTTGTTCTTACACATTTTGTGGATGTCCCTTTTGACCGGTGGGAAGTGATACTTCTTTGTAGTGCAGATTTGCATTGCCCGCTTGCTTGCTTGGCCAAAAAGGGCGTATGCGTTTTCTCCTGAATATATTCAGGAGAAAACGCATACGCCCTTTTTGGCCAAGTGCATCATTGTCGAAGTTGTGCCCCTCTTCCTGTGCTTTAAAGGCGATTCCAACGTACCTCTTGAAATCTGTTTCCTGCTATTCTGCCTCGCTTTCAAGTCCGCCTCGTTGCCTTCCCTCAACAGATTTTTGGACGATAGTTGTCCTTTATTACTCGGCCAATTTGTGAATTGCTGTGCCCCTGAGCTCCATTTTTCAACTCGTTTTTGGTGAGCTGACCGCAAGTCCAAAATTTTGGTTCAGGACCTATACTGGTTCCCGGTGGGTGGCTGAGAATTTGGTTAATTCTTCTTCCTGCCGGGAAATTACAGTGATATGTGCCCGTCCAAATGCCTAACAGCTACTCTCTCATTGGTTCTCCCTCTTCCCTTTCATCCTCTGCCAAATTGGCAACCTGTGCGAACCAACAGGTTAAAGGGGCTGTCTCTCCAAGTTGGGAGGTTGATAGTAAAGCAGACGGAAAGTCAAACCGGAGCACCAGGAGAGGGACTATGCGTTGAGTTTTAGAAACCTTTCGTATTCACAGTGTGTCCGTTCTCTAGGTTTCCCGCACTTGTTATAGCTGTAGTAATATTCCCTTCAACCTGGAGAGTTCGGACCCATGGAATGGGTGCCATGCATTATTGCTTTAAAGGGTCTGCATTTGCTCACCCAATCTCACCAATCGTCTCAGTCCCAAGTGTCCCTCCTTATGCCACATCCAGCTGTCGTTGTAGATAGGGTCATTCCAGCTTTCATCAGAGACCCTGAAGGAATTGCAAAGAATTTCCCAGTTTTTTTGTTTTGTTTTTGAAATTCCTTTTTATAGTGGGTTTGAGCTGATTCTCGCTGCCATGTTTATGCCAGTCTAGACACACTTGATTCCCTTACGGAGACATATCAATACATAGGTTTTAAGATTCTTACTAGTCAGATATTTTCCTCTGCGGGAAATATGGGGTTTTGAGTCCCTTTCCCTGAGGACGGTGTAGGTCTT
This sequence comes from Hyperoodon ampullatus, assembly GCF_949752795.1. Classification (NCBI taxonomy): domain Eukaryota; kingdom Metazoa; phylum Chordata; class Mammalia; order Artiodactyla; family Ziphiidae; genus Hyperoodon; species Hyperoodon ampullatus. Next base: position 32,512 of record NW_027640861.1, read on the forward strand.
GTCTATTCCATAGTTGGTTTTTGGAACGGTACCTGTGCTTATATCAAACTCTGGTTTTATGCATCACCCCACCTCTCCTTCCCCCTTAAGCAGGTATAAGAGTGTTTTCTAAATGTGAGACACTGTTCTCTTTGCTAACTCAGTTCAAGTGTAGCCATGTTTACAGGATCTTCATAAGTGATATCTTATGATAAGTTTCTTTTTCTGTGTGACTTATTTCACTTAGAATCATCGTACCTGAATCCACCCATTTTGCTCCTACTGGTCTTATGACATTGATTTCATGGCTGAGGGATATTCCATCGTACGTAAGTACCACAATTTTTTGAACCATGTTTATATTTTCTGGGATACTTAAGGTGTATCCAAGTTGAGGCCCTTGTATGCAGTGCAGCCCTAAATTTTGGGGTGGCTCTGTCTTATTGATTTTCAGTTTTCCCAAGGTATATTCCCTAGACTGGTAGTGCCCTTGGCTCTGTAGCTCTGTTCTTTACTTGTTTTAGGGAACAGAATGCACTCCTCCAGAGAGGCAGTTGGCAATTTACATCCCGCCCATCAGCATAACAAGGCTCCCTGTTCTCCAGGGCCTCTCTTGCCTTTCTTGTTCTTACACATTTTGTGGATGTCCCTTTTGACCGGTGGGAAGTCATACTTCTTTGTAGTGCAGATTTGCATTGCCCGCTTGCTTGCTTGGCCAAAAAGGGCGTATGCGTTTTCTCCTGAATATATTCAGGAGAAAACGCATACGCCCTTTTTGGCCAAGTGCATCATTGTCGAAGTTGTGCCCCTCTTCCTGTGCTTTAAAGGCGATTCCAACGTACCTCTTGAAATCTGTTTCCTGCTATTCTGCCTCGCTTTCAAGTCCGCCTCGTTGCCTTCCCTCAACAGATTTTTGGACGATAGTTGTCCTTTGTTACTCGGCCAGTTTGTGAATTGCTGTGCCCCTGAGCTCCATTTTTCAACTCGTTTTTGGTGAGCTGACCGCAAGTCCAAAATTTTGGTTCAGGACCTATACTGGTTCCTGGTGGGTGGCTGAGAATTTGGTTAATTCTTCTTCCTGCCGGGAAATTACAGTGATATGTGCCCGTCCAAATGCCTAACAGCTACTCTCTCATTGGTTCTCCCTCTTCCCTTTCATCCTCTGCCAAATTGGCAACCTGTGCGAACCAAGAGGTTAAAGGGGCTGTCTCTCCAAGTTGGGAGGTTGATAGTAAAGCAGACGGAAAGTCAAACCGGAGCACCAGGAGAGGGACTATGCGTTGAGTTTTAGAAACCTTTCGTATTCACAGTGTGTCCGTTCTCTAGGTTTCCCGCACTTGTTATAGCTGTAGTAATATTCCCTTCAACCTGGAGAGTTCGGACCCATGGAATGGGTGCCATTCATTATTGCTTTAAAGGGTCTGCATTTGCTCACCCAATCTCACCAATCGTCTCAGTCCCAAGTGTCCCTCCTTATGCCACATCCAGCTGTCATTGTAGATAGGGTCATTCCAGCTTTCATCAGAGACCCTGAAGGAATTGCAAAGAATTTCCCAGTTTTTTTGTTTTGTTTTTGAAATTCCTTTTTATAGTGGGTTTGAGCTGATTCTCGCTGCCATGTTTATACCAGTCTAGACACACTTGATTCCCTTACGGAGACATATCAATACATAGGTTTTAAGATTCTTACTAGTCAGATATTTTCCTCTGCGGGAAATATGGGGTTTTGAGTCCCTTTCGCTGAGGACGGTGTAGGTCTTGTCTATTCCATAGTTGGTTTTTGGAACGGTACCTGTGCTTATATCAAACTCTGGTTTTATGCATCACCCCACCTCTCCTTCCCCCTTAAGCAGGTATAAGAGTGTTTTCTAAATGTGAGACACTGCTCTCTTTCCTAACTCAGTTCAAGTGTAGCCATGTTTACAGGATCATCATAAGTGATATCTTATGATAAGTTTCTTTTTCTGTGTGACTTATTTCACTTAGAATCATAGTACCTGAATCCACCCATTTTGCTGCTACTGGTCTTATGACATTGATTTCATGGCTGAGGGATATTCCATCGTACGTAAGTACCACAATTTTTTGAACCATGTTTATATTTTCTGGGATATTTAAGGTGTATCCAAGTTGAGGCCCTTGTATGCAGTGCAGCCCTAAATTTTGGGGTGGCTCTGTCTTATTGATTTTCAGTTTTCCCAAGGTATATTCCCTAGACTGGTAGTGCCCTTGGCTCTGTAGCTCTGTTCTTTACTTGTTTTAGGGAACAGAATGCACTCCTCCAGAGAGGCAGTTGGCAATTTACATCCCGCCCATCAGCATAACAAGGCTCCCTGTTCTCCAGGACCTGTCTTGCCTTTCTTGTTCTTACACATTTTGTGGATGTCCCTTTTGACCGGTGGGAAGTGATACTTCTTTGTAGTGCAGATTTGCATTGCCCGCTTGCTTGCTTGGCCAAAAAGGGCGTATGCGTTTTCTCCTGAATATATTCAGGAGAAAACGCATACGCCCTTTTTGGCCAAGTGCATCATTGTCGAAGTTGTGCCCCTCTTCCTGTGCTTTAAAGGCGATTCCAACGTACCTCTTGAAATCTGTTTCCTGCTATTCTGCCTCGCTTTCAAGTCCGCCTCGTTGCCTTCCCTCAACAGATTTTTGGACGATAGTTATCCTTTATTACTCGGCCAGTTTGTGAATGGCTGTGCCCCTGAGCTCCATTTTTCAACTCGTTTTTGGTGAGCTGACCGCAAGTCCAAAATTTTGGTTCAGGACCTATACTGGTTCCCGGTGGGTGGCTGAGAATTTGGTTAATTCTTCTTCCTGCCGGGAAATTACAGTGATATGTGCCCGTCCAAATGCCTAACAGCTACTCTCTCATTGGTTCTCCCTCTTCCCTTTCATCCTCTGCCAAATTGGCAACCTGTGCGAACCAAGAGGTTAAAGGGGCTGTCTCTCCAAGTTGGGAGGTTGATAGTAAAGCAGACGGAAAGTCAAACCGGAGCACCAGGAGAGGGACTATGCGTTGAGTTTTAGAAACCTTTCGTATTCACAGTGTGTCCGTTCTCTAGGTTTCCCACACATGTTATAGCTGTAGTAATATTCCCTTCAACCTGGAGAGTTCGGACCCATGGAATGGGTGCCATGCATTATTGCTTTAAAGGGTCTGCATTTGCTCACCCAATCTCACCAATCGTCTCCGTCCCAAGTGTCCCTCCTTATGCCACATCCAGCTGTCGTTGTAGATAGGGTCATTCCAGCCTTCATCAGAGACCCTGAAGGAATTGTAAAGAATTTCCCAGTTTTTTTGTTTTGTTTTTGAAATTCCTTTTTATAGTGGGTTTGAGCTGATTCTCGCTGCCATGTTTATGCCAGTCTAGAGACACTTGATTCCCTTACGGAGACATATCAATACATAGGTTTTAAGATTCTTACTAGTCAGATATTTTCCTCTGCGGGAAATATGGGGTTTTGAGTCCCTTTCGCTGAGGACGTTGTAGGTCTTGTCTATTCCATAGTTGGTTTTTGGAACGGTACCTGTGCTTATATCAAACTCTGGTTTTATGCATCACCCCACCTCTCCTTCCCCCTTAAGCAGGTATAAGAGTGTTTTCTAAATGTGAGACACTGTTCTCTTTCCTAACTCAGTTCAAGTGTAGCCATGTTTACAGGATCTTCATAAGTGATATCTTATGATAAGTTTCTTTTTCTGTGTGACTTATTTCACTTAGAATCATCGTACCTGAATCCACCCATTTTGCTGCTACTGGTCTTATGACATTGATTTCATGGCTGAGGGATATTCCATCGTACGTAAGTACCATAATTTTTTGAACCATGTTTATATTTTCTATGATACTTAAGGTGTATCCAAGTTGAGGCCCTTGTATGCAGTGCAGCCCTAAATTTTGGGGTGGCTCTGTCTTATTGATTTTCAGTTTTCCCAAGGTATATTCCCTAGACTGGTAGTGCCCTTGGCTCTGTAGCTCTGTTCTTTACTTGTTTTAGGGAACAGAATGCACTCCTCCAGAGAGGCAGTTGGCAATTTACATCCCGCCCATCAGCATAACAAGGCTCCCTGTTCTCCAGGGCCTGTCTTGCCTTTCTTGTTCTTACACATTTTGTGGATGTCCCTTTTGACCGGTGGGAAGTGATACTTCTTTGTAGTGCAGATTTGCATTGCCCGCTTGCTTGCTTGGCCAAAAAGGGCGTATGCGTTTTCTCCTGAATATATTCAGGAGAAAACGCATACGCCCTTTTTGGCCAAGTGCATCATTGTCGAAGTTGTGCCCCTCTTCCTGTGCTTTAAAGGCGATTCCAACGTACCTCTTGAAATCTGTTTCCTGCTATTCTGCCTCGCTTTCAAGTCCGCCTCGTTGCCTTCCCTCAACAGATTTTTGGACGATAGTTGTCCTTTATTACTCGGCCAGTTTGTGAATTGCTGTGCCCCTGAGCTCCATTTTTCAACTCGTTTTTGGTGAGCTGACCGCAAGTCCAAAATTTTGGTTCAGGACCTATACTGGTTCCCGGTGGGTGGCTGAGAATTTGGTTAATTCTTCTTCCTGCCGGGAAATTACAGTGATATGTGCCCGTCCAAATGCCTAACAGCTACTCTCTCATTGGTTCTCCCTCTTCCCTTTCATCCTCTGCCAAATTGGCAACCTGTGCGAACCAAGAGGTTAAAGGGGCTGTCTCTCCAAGTTGGGAGGTTGATAGTAAAGCAGACGGAAAGTCAAACCGGAGCACCAGGAGAGGGACTATGCGTTGAGTTTTAGAAACCTTTCGTATTCACAGTGTGTCCGTTCTCTAGGTTTCCCGCACTTGTTATAGCTGTAGTAATATTCCCTTCAACCTGGAGAGTTCGGACCCATGGAATGGGTGCCATGCATTATTGCTTTAAAGGGTCTGCATTTGCTCACCCAATCTCACCAACCGTCTCAGTCCCAAGTGTCCCTCCTTATGCCACATCCAGCTGTCGTTGTAGATAGGGTCATTCCAGCTTTCATCAGAGACCCTGAAGGAATTGCAAAGAATTTCCCAGTTTTTTTGTGTTGTTTTTGAAATTCCTTTTTATAGTGGGTTTGAGCTGATTCTCGCTGCCATGTTTATGCCAGTCTAGACACACTTGATTCCCTTACGGAGACATATCAATACATAGGTTTTAAGATTCTTACTAGTCAGATATTTTCCTCTGCGGGAAACATGGGGTTTTGAGTCCCTTTCGCTGAGGACGGTGTAGGTCTTGTCTATTCCATAGTTGGTTTTTGGAACGGTACCTGTGCTTATATCAAACTCTGGTTTTATGCATCACCCCACCTCTCCTTCCCCTTTAAGCAGATATAAGAGTGTTTTCTAAATGTGAGACACTGTTCTCTTTCCTAACTCAGTTCAAGTGTAGCCATGTTTACAGGATCTTCATAAGTGATATCTTATGATAAGTTTCTTTTCCTGTGTGACTTATTTCACTTAGAATCATCGTACCTGAATCCACCCATTTTGCTGCTACTGGTCTTATGACATTGATTTCATGGCTGAGGGATATTCCATCATACGTAAGTACCACAATTTTTTGAACCATGTTTATATTTTCTGGGATACTTAAGGTGTATCCAAGTTGAGGCCCTTGTATGCAGTGCAGCCCTAAATTTTGGGGTGGCTCTGTCTTATTGATTTTCAGTTTTCCCAAGGTATATTCCCTAGACTGGTAGTGCCCTTGGCTCTGTAGCTCTGTTCTTTACTTGTTTTAGGGAACAGAATGCACTCCTCCAGAGAGGCAGTTGGCAATTTACATCCCGCCCATCAGCATAACAAGGCTCCCTGTTCTCCAGGGCCTGTCTTGCCTTTCTTGTTCTTACACATTTTGTGGATGTCCCTTTTGACCGGTGGGAAGTGATACTTCTTTGTAGTGCAGATTTGCATTGCCCGCTTGCTTGCTTGGCCAAAAAGGGCGTATGCGTTTTCTCCTGAATATATTCAGGAGAAAACGCATACGCCCTTTTTGGCCAAGTGCATCATTGTCGAAGTTGTGCCCCTCTTCCTGTGCTTTAAAGGTGATTCCAACGTACCTCTTGAAATCTGTTTCCTGCTATTCTGCCTCGCTTTCAAGTCCACCTCGTTGCCTTCCCTCAACAGATTTTTGGACGATAGTTGTCCTTTATTACTCGGCCAGTTTGTGAATTGCTGTGCCCCTGAGCTCCATTTTTCAACTCGTTTTTGGTGAGCTGACCGCAAGTCCAAAATTTTGGTTCAGGACCTATACTGGTTCCCGGTGGGTGGCTGAGAATTTGGTTAATTCTTCTTCCTGCCGGGAAATTACAGTGATATGTGCCCGTCCAAATGCCTAACAGCTACTCTCTCATTGGTTCTCCCTCTTCCCTTTCATCCTCTGCCTAATTGGCAACCTGTGCGAACCAAGAGGTTAAAGGGGCTGTCTCTCCAAGTTGGGAGGTTGATAGTAAAGCAGACGGAAAGTCAAACCGGAGCACCAGGAGAGGGACTATGCGTTGAGTTTTAGAAACCTTTCGTATTCACAGTGTGTCCGTTCTCTAGGTTTCCCGCACATGTTATAGCTGTAGTAATATTCCCTTCAACCTGGAGAGTTCGGACCCATGGAATGGGTGCCATGCATTATTGCTTTAAAGGGTCTGCATTTGCTCACCCAATCTCACCAATCGTCTCAGTCCCAAGTGTCCCTCCTTATGCCACATCCAGCTGTCGTTGTAGATAGGGTCATTCCAGCCTTCGTCAGAGACCCTGAAGGAATTGCAAAGAATTTCCCAGTTTTTTTGTTTTGTTTTTGAAATTCCTTTTTATAGTGGGTTTGAGCTGATTCTCGCCGCCATGTTTATGCCAGTCTAGACACACTTGATTCCCTTACGGAGACATATCAATACATAGGTTTTAAGATTCTTACTAGTCAGATATTTTCCTCTGCGGGAAACATGGGGTTTTGAGTCCCTTTCGCTGAGGACGGTGTAGGTCTTGTCTATTCCATAGTTGGTTTTTGGAACGGTACCTGTGCTTATATCAAACTCTGGTTTTATGCATCACCCCACCTCTCCTTCCCCCTTAAGCAGGTATAAGAGTGTTTTCTAAATGTGAGACACTGTTCTCTTTCCTAACTCAGTTCAAGTGTAGCCATGTTTACAGGATCTTCATAAGTGATATCTTATGATAAGTTTCTTTTCCTGTGTGACTTATTTCACTTAGAATCATCGTACCTGAATCCACCCATTTTGCTGCTACTGGTCTTATGACATTGATTTCATGGCTGAGGGATATTCCATCATACGTAAGTACCACAATTTTTTGAACCATGTTTATATTTTCTGGGATACTTAAGGTGTATCCAAGTTGAGGCCCTTGTATGCAGTGCAGCCCTAAATTTTGGGGTGGCTCTGTCTTATTGATTTTCAGTTTTCCCAAGGTATATTCCCTAGACTGGTAGTGCCCTTGGCTCTGTAGCTCTGTTCTTTACTTGTTTTAGGGAACAGAATGCACTCCTCCAGAGAGGCAGTTGGCAATTTACATCCCGCCCATCAGCATAACAAGGCTCCCTGTTCTCCAGGGCCTGTCTTGCCTTTCTTGTTCTTACACATTTTGTGGATGTCCCTTTTGACCGGTGGGAAGTGATACTTCTTTGTAGTGCAGATTTGCATTGCCCGCTTGCTTGCTTGGCCAAAAAGGGCGTATGCGTTTTCTCCTGAATATATTCAGGAGAAAACGCATACGCCCTTTTTGGCCAAGTGCATCATTGTCGAAGTTGTGCCCCTCTTCCTGTGCTTTAAAGGCGATTCCAACGTACCTCTTGAAATCTGTTTCCTGCTATTCTGCCTCGCTTTCAAGTCCGCCTCGTTGCCTTCCCTCAACAGATTTTTGGACGATAGTTGTCCTTTATTACTCGGCCAGTTTGTGAATTGCTGTGCCCCTGAGCTCCATTTTTCAACTCGTTTTTGGTGAGCTGACCGCAAGTCCAAAATTTTGGTTCAGGACCTATACTGGTTCCCGGTGGGTGGCTGAGAATTTGGTTAATTCTTCTTCCTGCCGGGAAATTACAGTGATATGTGCCCGTCCAAATGCCTAACAGCTACTCTCTCATTGGTTCTCCCTCTTCCCTTTCATCCTCTGCCAAATTGGCAACCTGTGCGAACCAAGAGGTTAAAGGGGCTGTCTCTCCAAGTTGGGAGGTTGATAGTAAAGCAGACGGAAAGTCAAACCGGAGCACCAGGAGAGGGACTATGCGTTGAGTTTTAGAAACCTTTCGTATTCACAGTGTGTCCGTTCTCTAGGTTTCCCGCACATGTTATAGCTGTAGTAATATTCCCTTCAACCTGGAGAGTTCGGACCCATGGAATGGGTGCCATTCATTATTGCTTTAAAGGGTCTGCATTTGCTCACCCAATCTCACCAATCGTCTCAGTCCCAAGTGTCCCTCCTTATGCCACATCCAGCTGTCGTTGTAGATAGGGTCATTCCAGCTTTCATCAGAGACCCTGAAGGAATTGCAAAGAATTTCCCAGTTTTTTTGTTTTGTTTTTGAAATTCCTTTTTATAGTGGGTTTGAGCTGATTCTCGCTGCCATGTTTATGCCAGTCTAGACACACTTGATTCCCTTACGGAGACATATCAATACATAGGTTTTAAGATTCTTACTAGTCAGATATTTTCCTCTGCGGGAAATATGGGGTTTTGAGTCCCTTTCGCTGAGGACGGTGTAGGTCTTGTCTATTCCATAGTTGGTTTTTGGAACGGTACCTGTGCTTATATCAAACTCTGGTTTTATGCATCACCCCACCTCTCCTTCCCCCTTAAGCAGGTATAAGAGTGTTTTCTAAATGTGAGACACTGCTCTCTTTCCTAACTCAGTTCAAGTGTAGCCATGTTTACAGGATCATCATAAGTGATATCTTATGATAAGTTTCTTTTTCTGTGTGACTTATTTCACTTAGAATCATAGTACCTGAATCCACCCATTTTGCTGCTACTGGTCTTATGACATTGATTTCATGGCTGAGGGATATTCCATCGTACGTAAGTACCACAATTTTTTGAACCATGTTTATATTTTCTGGGATATTTAAGGTGTATCCAAGTTGAGGCCCTTGTATGCAGTGCAGCCCTAAATTTTGGGGTGGCTCTGTCTTATTGATTTTCAGTTTTCCCAAGGTATATTCCCTAGACTGGTAGTGCCCTTGGCTCTGTAGCTCTGTTCTTTACTTGTTTTAGGGAACAGAATGCACTCCTCCAGAGAGGCAGTTGGCAATTTACATCCCGCCCATCAGCATAACAAGGCTCCCTGTTCTCCAGGACCTGTCTTGCCTTTCTTGTTCTTACACATTTTGTGGATGTCCCTTTTGACCGGTGGGAAGTGATACTTCTTTGTAGTGCAGATTTGCATTGCCCGCTTGCTTGCTTGGCCAAAAAGGGCGTATGCGTTTTCTCCTGAATATATTCAGGAGAAAACGCATACGCCCTTTTTGGCCAAGTGCATCATTGTCGAAGTTGTGCCCCTCTTCCTGTGCTTTAAAGGCGATTCCAACGTACCTCTTGAAATCTGTTTCCTGCTATTCTGCCTCGCTTTCAAGTCCGCCTCGTTGCCTTCCCTCAACAGATTTTTGGACGATAGTTATCCTTTATTACTCGGCCAGTTTGTGAATGGCTGTGCCCCTGAGCTCCATTTTTCAACTCGTTTTTGGTGAGCTGACCGCAAGTCCAAAATTTTGGTTCAGGACCTATACTGGTTCCCGGTGGGTGGCTGAGAATTTGGTTAATTCTTCTTCCTGCCGGGAAATTACAGTGATATGTGCCCGTCCAAATGCCTAACAGCTACTCTCTCATTGGTTCTCCCTCTTCCCTTTCATCCTCTGCCAAATTGGCAACCTGTGCGAACCAAGAGGTTAAAGGGGCTGTCTCTCCAAGTTGGGAGGTTGATAGTAAAGCAGACGGAAAGTCAAACCGGAGCACCAGGAGAGGGACTATGCGTTGAGTTTTAGAAACCTTTCGTATTCACAGTGTGTCCGTTCTCTAGGTTTCCCACACATGTTATAGCTGTAGTAATATTCCCTTCAACCTGGAGAGTTCGGACCCATGGAATGGGTGCCATGCATTATTGCTTTAAAGGGTCTGCATTTGCTCACCCAATCTCACCAATCGTCTCCGTCCCAAGTGTCCCTCCTTATGCCACATCCAGCTGTCATTGTAGATAGGGTCATTCCAGCCTTCATCAGAGACCCTGAAGGAATTGTAAAGAATTTCCCAGTTTTTTTGTTTTGTTTTTGAAATTCCTTTTTATAGTGGGTTTGAGCTGATTCTCGCTGCCATGTTTATGCCAGTCTAGAGACACTTGATTCCCTTACGGAGACATATCAATACATAGGTTTTAAGATTCTTACTAGTCAGATATTTTCCTCTGCGGGAAATATGGGGTTTTGAGTCCCTTTCGCTGAGGACGTTGTAGGTCTTGTCTATTCCATAGTTGGTTTTTGGAACGGTACCTGTGCTTATATCAAACTCTGGTTTTATGCATCACCCCACCTCTCCTTCCCCCTTAAGCAGGTATAAGAGTGTTTTCTAAATGTGAGACACTGTTCTCTTTCCTAACTCAGTTCAAGTGTAGCCATGTTTACAGGATCTTCATAAGTGATATCTTATGATAAGTTTCTTTTTCTGTGTGACTTATTTCACTTAGAATCATCGTACCTGAATCCACCCATTTTGCTGCTACTGGTCTTATGACATTGATTTCATGGCTGAGGGATATTCCATCGTACGTAAGTACCATAATTTTTTGAACCATGTTTATATTTTCTGGGATACTTAAGGTGTATCCAAGTTGAGGCCCTTGTATGCAGTGCAGCCCTAAATTTTGGGGTGGCTCTGTCTTATTGATTTTCAGTTTTCCCAAGGTATATTCCCTAGACTGGTAGTGCCCTTGGCTCTGTAGCTCTGTTCTTTACTTGTTTTAGGGAACAGAATGCACTCCTCCAGAGAGGCAGTTGGCAATTTACATCCCGCCCATCAGCATAACAAGGCTCCCTGTTCTCCAGGGCCTGTCTTGCCTTTCTTGTTCTTACACATTTTGTGGATGTCCCTTTTGACCGGTGGGAAGTGATACTTCTTTGTAGTGCAGATTTGCATTGCCCGCTTGCTTGCTTGGCCAAAAAGGGCGTATGCGTTTTCTCCTGAATATATTCAGGAGAAAACGCATACGCCCTTTTTGGCCAAGTGCATCATTGTCGAAGTTGTGCCCCTCTTCCTGTGCTTTAAAGGCGATTCCAACGTACCTCTTGAAATCTGTTTCCTGCTATTCTGCCTCGCTTTCAAGTCCGCCTCGTTGCCTTCCCTCAACAGATTTTTGGACGATAGTTGTCCTTTATTACTCGGCCAGTTTGTGAATTGCTGTGCCCCTGAGCTCCATTTTTCAACTCGTTTTTGGTGAGCTGACCGCAAGTCCAAAATTTTGGTTCAGGACCTATACTGGTTCCCGGTGGGTGGCTGAGAATTTGGTTAATTCTTCTTCCTGCCGGGAAATTACAGTGATATGTGCCCGTCCAAATGCCTAACAGCTACTCTCTCATTGGTTCTCCCTCTTCCCTTTCATCCTCTGCCAAATTGGCAACCTGTGCGAACCAAGAGGTTAAAGGGGCTGTCTCTCCAAGTTGGGAGGTTGATAGTAAAGCAGACGGAAAGTCAAACCGGAGCACCAGGAGAGGGACTATGCGTTGAGTTTTAGAAACCTTTCGTATTCACAGTGTGTCCGTTCTCTAGGTTTCCCGCACTTGTTATAGCTGTAGTAATATTCCCTTCAACCTGGAGAGTTCGGACCCATGGAATGGGTGCCATGCATTATTGCTTTAAAGGGTCTGCATTTGCTCACCCAATCTCACCAACCGTCTCAGTCCCAAGTGTCCCTCCTTATGCCACATCCAGCTGTCGTTGTAGATAGGGTCATTCCAGCTTTCATCAGAGACCCTGAAGGAATTGCAAAGAATTTCCCAGTTTTTTTGTGTTGTTTTTGAAATTCCTTTTTATAGTGGGTTTGAGCTGATTCTCGCTGCCATGTTTATGCCAGTCTAGACACACTTGATTCCCTTATGGAGACATATCAATACATAGGTTTTAAGATTCTTAATAGTCAGATATTTTCCTCTGCGGGAAACATGGGGTTTTGAGTCCCTTTCGCTGAGGACGGTGTAGGTCTTGTCTATTCCATAGTTGGTTTTTGGAACGGTACCTGTGCTTATATCAAACTCTGGTTTTATGCATCACCCCACCTCTCCTTCCCCCTTAAGCAGATATAAGAGTGTTTTCTAAATGTGAGACACTGTTCTCTTTCCTAACTCAGTTCAAGTGTAGCCATGTTTACAGGATCTTCATAAGTGATATCTTATGATAAGTTTCTTTTCCTGTGTGACTTATTTCACTTAGAATCATCGTACCTGAATCCACCCATTTTGCTGCTACTGGTCTTATGACATTGATTTCATGGCTGAGGGATATTCCATCATACGTAAGTACCACAATTTTTTGAACCATGTTTATATTTTCTGGGATACTTAAGGTGTATCCAAGTTGAGGCCCTTGTATGCAGTGCAGCCCTAAATTTTGGGGTGGCTCTGTCTTATTGATTTTCAGTTTTCCCAAGGTATATTCCCTAGACTGGTAGTGCCCTTGGCTCTGTAGCTCTGTTCTTTACTTGTTTTAGGGAACAGAATGCACTCCTCCAGAGAGGCAGTTGGCAATTTACATCCCGCCCATCAGCATAACAAGGCTCCCTGTTCTCCAGGGCCTGTCTTGCCTTTCTTGTTCTTACACATTTTGTGGATGTCCCTTTTGACCGGTGGGAAGTGATACTTCTTTGTAGTGCAGATTTGCATTGCCCGCTTGCTTGCTTGGCCAAAAAGGGCGTATGCGTTTTCTCCTGAATATATTCAGGAGAAAACGCATACGCCCTTTTTGGCCAAGTGCATCATTGTCGAAGTTGTGCCCCTCTTCCTGTGCTTTAAAGGTGATTCCAACGTACCTCTTGAAATCTGTTTCCTGCTATTCTGCCTCGCTTTCAAGTCCACCTCGTTGCCTTCCCTCAACAGATTTTTGGACGATAGTTGTCCTTTATTACTCGGCCAGTTTGTGAATTGCTGTGCCCCTGAGCTCCATTTTTCAACTCGTTTTTGGTGAGCTGACCGCAAGTCCAAAATTTTGGTTCAGGACCTATACTGGTTCCCGGTGGGTGGCTGAGAATTTGGTTAATTCTTCTTCCTGCCGGGAAATTACAGTGATATGTGCCCGTCCAAATGCCTAACAGCTACTCTCTCATTGGTTCTCCCTCTTCCCTTTCATCCTCTGCCTAATTGGCAACCTGTGCGAACCAAGAGGTTAAAGGGGCTGTCTCTCCAAGTTGGGAGGTTGATAGTAAAGCAGACGGAAAGTCAAACCGGAGCACCAGGAGAGGGACTATGCGTTGAGTTTTAGAAACCTTTCGTATTCACAGTGTGTCCGTTCTCTAGGTTTCCCGCACATGTTATAGCTGTAGTAATATTCCCTTCAACCTGGAGAGTTCGGACCCATGGAATGGGTGCCATGCATTATTGCTTTAAAGGGTCTGCATTTGCTCACCCAATCTCACCAATCGTCTCAGTCCCAAGTGTCCCTCCTTATGCCACATCCAGCTGTCGTTGTAGATAGGGTCATTCCAGCCTTCGTCAGAGACCCTGAAGGAATTGCAAAGAATTTCCCAGTTTTTTTGTTTTGTTTTTGAAATTCCTTTTTATAGTGGGTTTGAGCTGATTCTCGCTGCCATGTTTATGCCAGTCTAGACACACTTGATTCCCTTACGGAGACATATCAATACATAGGTTTTAAGATTCTTACTAGTCAGATATTTTCCTCTGCGGGAAACATGGGGTTTTGAGTCCCTTTCGCTGAGGACGGTGTAGGTCTTGTCTATTCCATAGTTGGTTTTTGGAACGGTACCTGTGCTTATATCAAACTCTGGTTTTATGCATCACCCCACCTCTCCTTCCCCCTTAAGCAGGTATAAGAGTGTTTTCTAAATGTGAGACACTGTTCTCTTTCCTAACTCAGTTCAAGTGTAGCCATGTTTACAGGATCTTCATAAGTGATATCTTATGATAAGTTTCTTTTCCTGTGTGACTTATTTCACTTAGAATCATCGTACCTGAATCCACCCATTTTGCTGCTACTGGTCTTATGACATTGATTTCATGGCTGAGGGATATTCCATCATACGTAAGTACCACAATTTTTTGAACCATGTTTATATTTTCTGGGATACTTAAGGTGTATCCAAGTTGAGGCCCTTGTATGCAGTGCAGCCCTAAATTTTGGGGTGGCTCTGTCTTATTGATTTTCAGTTTTCCCAAGGTATATTCCCTAGACTGGTAGTGCCCTTGGCTCTGTAGCTCTGTTCTTTACTTGTTTTAGGGAACAGAATGCACTCCTCCAGAGAGGCAGTTGGCAATTTACATCCCGCCCATCAGCATAACAAGGCTCCCTGTTCTCCAGGGCCTGTCTTGCCTTTCTTGTTCTTACACATTTTGTGGATGTCCCTTTTGACCGGTGGGAAGTGATACTTCTTTGTAGTGCAGATTTGCATTGCCCGCTTGCTTGCTTGGCCAAAAAGGGCGTATGCGTTTTCTCCTGAATATATTCAGGAGAAAACGCATACGCCCTTTTTGGCCAAGTGCATCATTGTCGAAGTTGGGCCCCTCTTCCTGTGCTTTAAAGGCGATTCCAACGTACCTCTTGAAATCTGTTTCCTGCTATTCTGCCTCGCTTTCAAGTCCGCCTCATTGCCTTCCCTCAACAGATTTTTGGACGATAGTTGTCCTTTATTACTCGGCCAGTTTGTGAATTGCTGTGCCCCTGAGCTCCATTTTTCAACTCGTTTTTGGTGAGCTGACCGCAAGTCCAAAATTTTGGTTCAGGACCTATACTGGTTCCCGGTGGGTGGCTGAGAATTTGGTTAATTCTTCTTCCTGCCGGGAAATTACAGTGATATGTGCCCGTCCAAATGCCTAACAGCTACTCTCTCATTGGTTCTCCCTCTTCCCTTTCATCCTCTGCCAAATTGGCAACCTGTGCGAACCAAGAGGTTAAAGGGGCTGTCTCTCCAAGTTGGGAGGTTGATAGTAAAGCAGACGGAAAGTCAAACCGGAGCACCAGGAGAGGGACTATGCGTTGAGTTTTAGAAACCTTTCGTATTCACAGTGTGTCCGTTCTCTAGGTTTCCCGCACATGTTATAGCTGTAGTAATATTCCCTTCAACCTGGAGAGTTCGGACCCATGGAATGGGTGCCATGCATTATTGCTTTAAAGGGTCTGCATTTGCTCACCCAATCTCACCAATCGTCTCAGTCCCAAGTGTCCCTCCTTATGCCACATCCAGCTGTCGTTGTAGATAGGGTCATTCCAGCCTTCGTCAGAGACCCTGAAGGAATTGCAAAGAATTTCCCAGTTTTTTTGTTTTGTTTTTGAAATTCCTTTTTATAGTGGGTTTGAGCTGATTCTCGCTGCCATGTTTATGCCAGTCTAGACACACTTGATTCCCTTACGGAGACATATCAATACATAGGTTTTAAGATTCTTACTAGTCAGATATTTTCCTCTGCGGGAAACATGGGGTTTTGAGTCCCTTTCGCTGAGGACGGTGTAGGTCTTGTCTATTCCATAGTTGGTTTTTGGAACGGTACCTGTGCTTATATCAAACTCTGGTTTTAGGCATCACCCCACCTCTCCTTCCCCCTTAAGCAGGTATAAGAGTGTTTTCTAAATGTGAGACACTGTTCTCTTTCCTAACTCAGTTCAAGTGTAGCCATGTTTACAGGATCTTCATAAGTGATATCTTATGATAAGTTTCTTTTCCTGTGTGACTTATTTCACTTAGAATCATCGTACCTGAATCCACCCATTTTGCTGCTACTGGTCTTATGACATTGATTTCATGGCTGAGGGATATTCCATCATACGTAAGTACCACAATTTTTTGAACCATGTTTATATTTTCTGGGATACTTAAGGTGTATCCAAGTTGAGGCCCTTGTATGCAGTGCAGCCCTAAATTTTGGGGTGGCTCTGTCTTATTGATTTTCAGTTTTCCCAAGGTATATTCCCTAGACTGGTAGTGCCCTTGGCTCTGTAGCTCTGTTCTTTACTTGTTTTAGGGAACAGAATGCACTCCTCCAGAGAGGCAGTTGACAATTTACATCCCGCCCATCAGCATAACAAGGCTCCCTGTTCTCCAGGGCCTGTCTTGCCTTTCTTGTTCTTTCATATTTTGTGGATGTCCCTTTTGACCGGTGGGAAGTGATACTTCTTTGTAGTGCAGATTTGCATTGCCCGCTTGCTTTCTTGGCCAAAAAGGGCGTATGCGTTTTCTCCTGAATATATTCAGGAGAAAACGCATACGCCCTTTTTGGCCAAGTGCATCATTGTCGAAGTTGTGCCCCTCTTCCTGTGCTTTAAAGGCGATTCCAACGTACCTCTTGAAATCTGTTTCCTGCTATTCTGCCTCGCTTTCAAGTCCGCCTCGTTGCCTTCCCTCAACAGATTTTTGGACGATAGTTGTCCTTTATTACTCGGCCAGTTTGTGAATTGCTGTGCCCCTGAGCTCCATTTTTCAACTCGTTTTTGGTGAGCTGACCGCAAGTCCAAAATTTTGGTTCAGGACCTATACTGGTTCCCGGTGGGTGGCTGAGAATTTGGTTAATTCTTCTTCCTGCCGGGAAATTACAGTGATATGTGCCCGTCCAAATGCCTAACAGCTACTCTCTCATTGGTTCTCCCTCTTCCCTTTCATCCTCTGCCAAATTGGCAACCTGTGCGAACCAAGAGGTTAAAGGGGCTGTCTCTCCAAGTTGGGAGGTTGATAGTAAAGCAGACGGAAAGTCAAACCGGAGCACCAGGAGAGGGACTATGCGTTGAGTTTTAGAAACCTTTCGTATTCACAGTGTGTCCGTTCTCTAGGTTTCCCGCACATGTTATAGCTGTAGTAATATTCCCTTCAACCTGGAGAGTTCGGACCCATGGAATGGGTGCCATGCATTATTGCTTTAAAGGGTCTGCATTTGCTCACCCAATCTCACCAATCGTCTCAGTCCCAAGTGTCCCTCCTTATGCCACATCCAGCTGTCGTTGTAGATAGGGTCATTCCAGCCTTCGTCAGAGACCCTGAAGGAATTGCAAAGAATTTCCCAGTTTTTTTGTTTTGTTTTTGAAATTCCTTTTTATAGTGGGTTTGAGCTGATTCTCGCTGCCATGTTTATGCCAGTCTAGACACACTTGATTCCCTTATGGAGACATATCAATACATAGGTTTTAAGATTCTTACTAGTCAGATATTTTCCTCTGCAGGAAATATGGGGTTTTGAGTCCCTTTCGCTGAGGATGGTGTAGGTCTTGTCTATTCCATAGTTGGTTTTTGGAACGTTACCTGTGCTTATATCAAACTCTGGTTTTATGCATCACCCCACCTCTCCTTCCCCCTTAAGCAGGTATAAGAGTGTTTTCTAAATGTGAGACACTATTCTCTTTCCTAACTCAGTTCAAGTGTAGCCATGTTTACAGGATCTTCATAAGTGATATTTTATGATAAGTTGCTTTTTCTGTGTGACTTATTTCACTTAGAATCATCGTACCTGAATCCACCCATTTTGCTGCTACTGGTCTTATGACATTGATTTCATGGCTGAGGGATATTCCATCGTACGTAAGTACCACAATTTTTTGAACCATGTTTATATTTTCTGGGATACTTAAGGTGTATCCAAGTTGAGGCCCTTGTATGCACTGCAGCCCTAAATTTTGGGGTGGCTCTGTCTTATTGATTTTCAGTTTTCCCAAGGTATATTCCCTAGACTGGTAGTGCCCTTGGCTCTGTAGCTCTGTTCTTTACTTGTTTTAGGGAACAGAATGCACTCCTCCAGAGAGGCAGTTGGCAATTTACATCCCGCCCATCAGCATAACAAGGCTCCCTGTTCTCCAGGGCCTGTCTTGCCTTTCTTGTTCTTACACATTTTGTGGATGTCCCTTTTGACCGGTGGGAAGTGATACTTCTTTGTAGTGCAGATTTGCATTGCCCGCTTGCTTGCTTGGCCAAAAAGGGCGTATGCGTTTTCTCCTGAATATATTCAGGAGAAAACGCATACGCCCTTTTTGGCCAAGTGCATCATTGTCGAAGTTGTGCCCCTCTTCCTGTGCTTTAAAGGCGATTCCAACGTACCTCTTGAAATCTGTTTCCTGCTATTCTGCCTCGCTTTCAAGTCCGCCTCGTTGCCTTCCCTCAACAGATTTTTGGACGATAGTTGTCCTTTATTACTCGGCCAGTTTGTGAATTGCTGTGCCCCTGAGCTCCATTTTTCAACTCGTTTTTGGTGAGCTGACCGCAAGTCCAAAATTTTGGTTCAGGACCTATACTGGTTCCCGGTGGGTGGCTGAGAATTTGGTTAATTCTTCTTCCTGCCGGGAAATTACAGTGATATGTGCCCGTCCAAATGCCTAACAGCTACTCTCTCATTGGTTCTCCCTCTTCCCTTTCATCCTCTGCCAAATTGGCAACCTGTGCGAACCAAGAGGTTAAAGGGGCTGTCTCTCCAAGTTGGGAGGTTGATAGTAAAGCAGACGGAAAGTCAAACCGGAGCACCAGGAGAGGGACTATGCGTTGAGTTTTAGAAACCTTTCGTATTCACAGTGTGTCCGTTCTCTAGGTTTCCCGCACATGTTATAGCTGTAGTAATATTCCCTTCAACCTGGAGAGTTCGGACCCATGGAATGGGTGCCATGCATTATTGCTTTAAAGGGTCTGCATTTGCTCACCCAATCTCACCAATCGTCTCAGTCCCAAGTGTCCCTCCTTATGCCACATCCAGCTGTCGTTGTAGATAGGGTCATTCCAGCCTTCGTCAGAGACCCTGAAGGAATTGCAAAGAATTTCCCAGTTTTTTTGTTTTGTTTTTGAAATTCCTTTTTATAGTGGGTTTGAGCTGATTCTCGCTGCCATGTTTATGCCAGTCTAGACACACTTGATTCCCTTACGGAGACATATCAATACATAGGTTTTAAGATTCTTACTAGTCAGATATTTTCCTCTGCGGGAAACATGGGGTTTTGAGTCCCTTTCGCTGAGGACGGTGTAGGTCTTGTCTATTCCATAGTTGGTTTTTGGAACGGTACCTGTGCTTATATCAAACTCTGGTTTTATGCATCACCCCACCTCTCCTTCCCCCTTAAGCAGGTATAAGAGTGTTTTCTAAATGTGAGACACTGTTCTCTTTCCTAACTCAGTTCAAGTGTAGCCATGTTTACAGGATCTTCATAAGTGATATCTTATGATAAGTTTCTTTTCCTGTGTGACTTATTTCACTTAGAATCATCGTACCTGAATCCACCCATTTTGCTGCTACTGGTCTTATGACATTGATTTCATGGCTGAGGGATATTCCATCATACGTAAGTACCACAATTTTTTGAACCATGTTTATATTTTCTGGGATACTTAAGGTGTATCCAAGTTGAGGCCCTTGTATGCAGTGCAGCCCTAAATTTTGGGGTGGCTCTGTCTTATTGATTTTCAGTTTTCCCAAGGTATATTCCCTAGACTGGTAGTGCCCTTGGCTCTGTAGCTCTGTTCTTTACTTGTTTTAGGGAACAGAATTCACTCCTCCAGAGAGGCAGTTGACAATTTACATCCCGCCCATCAGCATAACAAGGCTCCCTGTTCTCCAGGGCCTGTCTTGCCTTTCTTGTTCTTTCATATTTTGTGGATGTCCCTTTTGACCGGTGGGAAGTGATACTTCTTTGTAGTGCAGATTTGCATTGCCCGCTTGCTTTCTTGGCCAAAAAGGGCGTATGCGTTTTCTCCTGAATATATTCAGGAGAAAACGCATACGCCCTTTTTGGCCAAGTGCATCATTGTCGAAGTTGTGCCCCTCTTCCTGTGCTTTAAAGGCGATTCCAACGTACCTCTTGAAATCTGTTTCCTGCTATTCTGCCTCGCTTTCAAGTCCGCCTCGTTGCCTTCCCTCAACAGATTTTTGGACGATAGTTGTCCTTTATTACTCGGCCAGTTTGTGAATTGCTGTGCCCCTGAGCTCCATTTTTCAACTCGTTTTTGGTGAGCTGACCGCAAGTCCAAAATTTTGGTTCAGGACCTATACTGGTTCCCGGTGGGTGGCTGAGAATTTGGTTAATTCTTCTTCCTGCCGGGAAATTACAGTGATATGTGCCCGTCCAAATGCCTAACAGCTACTCTCTCATTGGTTCTCCCTCTTCCCTTTCATCCTCTGCCAAATTGGCAACCTGTGCGAACCAAGAGGTTAAAGGGGCTGTCTCTCCAAGTTGGGAGGTTGATAGTAAAGCAGACGGAAAGTCAAACCGGAGCACCAGGAGAGGGACTATGCGTTGAGTTTTAGAAACCTTTCGTATTCACAGTGTGTCCGTTCTCTAGGTTTCCCGCACATGTTATAGCTGTAGTAATATTCCCTTCAACCTGGAGAGTTCGGACCCATGGAATGGGTGCCATGCATTATTGCTTTAAAGGGTCTGCATTTGCTCACCCAATCTCACCAATCGTCTCAGTCCCAAGTGTCCCTCCTTATGCCACATCCAGCTGTCGTTGTAGATAGGGTCATTCCAGCCTTCGTCAGAGACCCTGAAGGAATTGCAAAGAATTTCCCAGTTTTTTTGTTTTGTTTTTGAAATTCCTTTTTATAGTGGGTTTGAGCTGATTCTCGCTGCCATGTTTATGCCAGTCTAGACACACTTGATTCCCTTATGGAGACATATCAATACATAGGTTTTAAGATTCTTACTAGTCAGATATTTTCCTCTGCAGGTAATATGGGGTTTTGAGTCCCTTTCGCTGAGGATGGTGTAGGTCTTGTCTATTCCATAGTTGGTTTTTGGAACGTTACCTGTGCTTATATCAAACTCTGGTTTTATGCATCACCCCACCTCTCCTTCCCCCTTAAGCAGGTATAAGAGTGTTTTCTAAATGTGAGACACTATTCTCTTTCCTAACTCAGTTCAAGTGTAGCCATGTTTACAGGATCTTCATAAGGGATATTTTATGATAAGTTGCTTTTTCTGTGTGACTTATTTCACTTAGAATCATCGTACCTGAATCCACCCATTTTGCTGCTACTGGTCTTATGACATTGATTTCATGGCTGAGGGATATTCCATCGTACGTAAGTACCACAATTTTTTGAACCATGTTTATATTTTCTGGGATACTTAGGGTGTATCCAAGTTGAGGCCCTTGTATGCAGTGCAGCCCTAAATTTTGGGGTGGCTCTGTCTTATTGATTTTCAGTTTTCCCAAGGTATATTCCCTAGACTGGTAGTGCCCTTGGCTCTGTAGCTCTGTTCTTTACTTGTTTTAGGGAACAGAATGCACTCCTCCAGAGAGGCAGTTGGCAATTTACATCCCGCCCATCAGCATAACAAGGCTCCCTGTTCTCCAGGGCCTGTCTTGCCTTTCTTGTTCTTACACATTTTGTGGATGTCCCTTTTGACCGGTGGGAAGTGATACTTCTTTGTAGTGCAGATTTACATTGCCCGCTTGCTTGCTTGGCCAAAAAGGGCGTATGCGTTTTCTCCTGAATATATTCAGGAGAAAACGCATACGCCCTTTTTGGCCAAGTGCATCATTGTCGAAGTTGTGCCCCTCTTCCTGTGCTTTAAAGGCGATTCCAACGTACCTCTTGAAATCTGTTTCCTGCTATTCTGCCTCGCTTTCAAGTCCGCCTCGTTGCCTTCCCTCAACAGATTTTTGGACGATAGTTGTCCTTTATTACTCGGCCAGTTTGTGAATGGCTGTGCCCCTGAGCTCCATTTTTCAACTCGTTTTTGGTGAGCTGACCGCAAGTCCAAAATTTTGGTTCAGGACCTATACTGGTTCCCGGTGGGTGGCTGAGAATTTGGTTAATTCTTCTTCCTGCCGGGAAATTACAGTGATATGTGCCCGTCCAAATGCCTAACAGCTACTCTCTCATTGGTTCTCCCTCTTCCCTTTCATCCTCTGCCAAATTGGCAACGTGTGCGAACCAAGAGATTAAAGGGGCTGTCTCTCCAAGTTGGGAGGTTGATAGTAAAGCAGACGGAAAGTCAAACCGGAGCACCAGGAGAGGGACTATGCGTTGAGTTTTAGAAACCTTTCGTATTCACAGTGTGTCCGTTCTCTAGGTTTCCCGCACATGTTATAGCTGTAGTAATATTCCCTTCAACCTGGAGAGTTCGGACCCATGGAATGGGTGCCATGCATTATTGCTTTAAAGGGTCTGCATTTGCTCACCCAATCTCACCAATCGTCTCAGTCCCAAGTGTCCCTCCTTATGCCACATCCAGCTGTCGTTGTAGATAGGGTCATTCCAGCCTTCATCAGAGACCCTGAAGGAATTGTAAAGAATTTCCCAGTTTTTTTGTTTTGTTTTTGAAATTCCTTTTTATAGTGGGTTTGAGCTGATTCTCGCTGCCATGTTTATGCCAGTCTAGACACACTTGATTCCCTTATGGAGACATATCAATACATAGGTTTTAAGATTCTTACTAGTCAGATATTTTCCTCTGCGGGAAATATGGGGTTTTGAGTCCCTTTCGCTGAGGACGGTGTAGGTCTTGTCTATTCCATAGTTGGTTTTTGGAACGGTACCTGTGCTTATATCAAACTCTGGTTTTATGCATCACCCCACCTCTCCTTCCCCCTTAAGCAGGTATAAGAGTGTTTTCTAAATGTGAGACACTGTTCTCTTTCCTAACTCAGTTCAAGTGTAGCCATGTTTACAGGATCTTCATAAGTGATATCTTATGATAAGTTTCTTTTTCTGTGTGACTTATTTCACTTAGAATCATCGTACCTGAATCCACCCATTTTGCTGCTACTGGTCTTATGACATTGATTTCATGGCTGAGGGATATTCCATCGTACGTAAGTACCACAATTTTTTGAACCATGTTTATATTTTCTGGGATACTTAAGGTGTATCCAAGTTGAGGCCCTTGTATGCAGTGCAGCCCTAAATTTTGGGGTGGCTCTGTCTTATTGATTTTCAGTTTTCCCAAGGTATATTCCCTAGACTGGTAGTGCCCTTGGCTCTGTAGCTCTGTTCTTTACTTGTTTTAGGGAACAGAATGCACTCCTCCAGAGAGGCAGTTGGCAATTTACATCCCGCCCATCAGCATAACAAGGCTCCCTGTTCTCCAGGGCCTGTCTTGCCTTTCTTGTTCTTACACATTTTGTGGATGTCCCTTTTGACCGGTGGGAAGTGATACTTCTTTGTAGTGCAGATTTGCATTGCCCGCTTGCTTGCTTGGCCAAAAAGGGCGTATGCGTTTTCTCCTGAATATATTCAGGAGAAAACGCATACGCCCTTTTTGGCCAAGTGCATCATTGTCGAAGTTGTGCCCCTCTTCCTGTGCTTTAAAGGCGATTCCAACGTACCTCTTGAAATCTGTTTCCTGCTATTCTGCCTCGCTTTCAAGTCCGCCTCGTTGCCTTCCCTCAACAGATTTTTGGACGATAGTTGTCCTTTATTACTCGGCCAGTTTGTGAATTGCTGTGCCCCTGAGCTCCATTTTTCAACTCGTTTTTGGTGAGCTGACCGCAAGTCCAAAATTTTGGTTCAGGACCTATACTGGTTCCCGGTGGGTGGCTGAGAATTTGGTTAATTCTTCTTCCTGCCGGGAAATTACAGTGATATGTGCCCGTCCAAATGCCTAACAGCTACTCTCTCATTGGTTCTCCCTCTTCCCTTTCATCCTCTGCCAAATTGGCAACCTGTGCGAACCAAGAGGTTAAAGGCGCTGTCTCTCCAAGTTGGGAGGTTGATAGTAAAGCAGACGGAAAGTCAAACCGGAGCACCAGGAGAGGGACTATGCGTTGAGTTTTAGAAACCTTTCGTATTCACAGTGTGTCCGTTCTCTAGGTTTCCCGCACATGTTATAGCTGTAGTAATATTCCCTTCAACCTGGAGAGTTCGGACCCATGGAATGGGTGCCATGCATTATTGCTTTAAAGGGTCTGCATTTGCTCACCCAATCTCACCAATCGTCTCAGTCCCAAGTGTCCCTCCTTATGCCACATCCAGCTGTCGTTGTAGATAGGGTCATTCCAGCCTTCATCAGAGACCCTGAAGGAATTGTAAAGAATTTCCCAGTTTTTTTGTTTTGTTTTTGAAATTCCTTTTTATAGTGGGTTTGAGCTGATTCTCGCTGCCATGTTTATGCCAGTCTAGACACACTTGATTCCCTTATGGAGACATATCAATACATAGGTTTTAAGATTCTTACTAGTCAGATATTTTCCTCTGCAGGAAATATGGGGTTTTGAGTCCCTTTCGCTGAGGATGGTGTAGGTCTTGTCTATTCCATAGTTGGTTTTTGGAACGGTACCTGTGCTTATATCAAACTCTGGTTTTATGCATCACCCCACCTCTCCTTCCCCCTTAAGCAGGTATAAGAGTGTTTTCTAAATGTGAGACACTGTTCTCTTTCCTAACTCAGTTCAAGTGTAGCCATGTTTACAGGATCTTCATAAGTGATATCTTATGATAAGTTTCTTTTTCTGTGTGACTTATTTCACTTAGAATCATCGTACCTGAATCCACCCATTTTGCTGCTACTGGTCTTATGACATTGATTTCATGGCTGAGGGATATTCCATCGTACGTAAGTACCATAATTTTTTGAACCATGTTTATATTTTCTGGGATACTTAAGGTGTATCCAAGTTGAGGCCCTTGTATGCAGTGCAGCCCTAAATTTTGGGGTGGCTCTGTCTTATTGATTTTCAGTTTTCCCAAGGTATATTCCCTAGACTGGTAGTGCCCTTGGCTCTGTAGCTCTGTTCTTTACTTGTTTTAGGGAACAGAATGCACTCCTCCAGAGAGGCAGTTGGCAATTTACATCCCGCCCATCAGCATAACAAGGCTCCCTGTTCTCCAGGGCCTGTCTTGCCTTTCTTGTTCTTACACATTTTGTGGATGTCCCTTTTGACCGGTGGGAAGTGATACTTCTTTGTAGTGCAGATTTGCATTGCCCGCTTGCTTGCTTGGCCAAAAAGGGCGTATGCGTTTTCTCCTGAATATATTCAGGAGAAAACGCATACGCCCTTTTTGGCCAAGTGCATCATTGTCGAAGTTGTGCCCCTCTTCCTGTGCTTTAAAGGCGATTCCAACGTACCTCTTGAAATCTGTTTCCTGCTATTCTGCCTCGCTTTCAAGTACGCCTCGTTGCCTTCCCTCAACAGATTTTTGGACGATAGTTGTCCTTTATTACTCGGCCAGTTTGTGAATTGCTGTGCCCCTGAGCTCCATTTTTCAACTCGTTTTTGGTGAGCTGACCGCAAGTCCAAAATTTTGGTTCAGGACCTATACTGGTTCCCGGTGGGTGGCTGAGAATTTGGTTAATTCTTCTTCCTGCCGGGAAATTACAGTGATATGTGCCCGTCCAAATGCCTAACAGCTACTCTCTCATTGGTTCTCCCTCTTCCCTTTCATCCTCTGCCAAATTGGCAACCTGTGCGAACCAAGAGGTTAAAGGGGCTGTCTCTCCAAGTTGGGAGGTTGATAGTAAAGCAGACGGAAAGTCAAACCGGAGCACCAGGAGAGGGACTATGCGTTGAGTTTTAGAAACCTTTCGTATTCACAGTGTGTCCGTTCTCTAGGTTTCCCGCACTTGTTATAGCTGTAGTAATATTCCCTTCAACCTGGAGAGTTCGGACCCATGGAATGGGTGCCATGCATTATTGCTTTAAAGGGTCTGCATTTGCTCACCCAATCTCACCAACCGTCTCAGTCCCAAGTGTCCCTCCTTATGCCACATCCAGCTGTCGTTGTAGATAGGGTCATTCCAGCTTTCATCAGAGACCCTGAAGGAATTGCAAAGAATTTCCCAGTTTTTTTGTTTTGTTTTTGAAATTCCTTTTTATAGTGGGTTTGAGCTGATTCTCGCTGCCATGTTTATGCCAGTCTAGACACACTTGATTCCCTTATGGAGACATATCAATACATAGGTTTTAAGATTCTTACTAGTCAGATATTTTCCTCTGCGGGAAACATGGGGTTTTGAGTCCCTTTCGCTGAGGACGGTGTAGGTCTTGTCTATTCCATAGTTGGTTTTTGGAACGGTACCTGTGCTTATATCAAACTCTGGTTTTATGCATCACCCCACCTCTCCTTCCCCCTTAAGCAGATATAAGAGTGTTTTCTAAATGTGAGACACTGTTCTCTTTCCTAACTCAGTTCAAGTGTAGCCATGTTTACAGGATCTTCATAAGTGATATCTTATGATAAGTTTCTTTTCCTGTGTGACTTATTTCACTTAGAATCATCGTACCTGAATCCACCCATTTTGCTGCTACTGGTCTTATGACATTGATTTCATGGCTGAGGGATATTCCATCATACGTAAGTACCACAATTTTTTGAACCATGTTTATATTTTCTGGGATACTTAAGGTGTATCCAAGTTGAGGCCCTTGTATGCAGTGCAGCCCTAAATTTTGGGGTGGCTCTGTCTTATTGATTTTCAGTTTTCCCAAGGTATATTCCCTAGACTGGTAGTGCCCTTGGCTCTGTAGCTCTGTTCTTTACTTGTTTTAGGGAACAGAATGCACTCCTCCAGAGAGGCAGTTGGCAATTTACATCCCGCCCATCAGCATAACAAGGCTCCCTGTTCTCCAGGGCCTGTCTTGCCTTTCTTGTTCTTACACATTTTGTGGATGTCCCTTTTGACCGGTGGGAAGTGATACTTCTTTGTAGTGCAGATTTGCATTGCCCGCTTGCTTGCTTGGCCAAAAAGGGCGTATGCGTTTTCTCCTGAATATATTCAGGAGAAAACGCATACGCCCTTTTTGGCCAAGTGCATCATTGTCGAAGTTGTGCCCCTCTTCCTGTGCTTTAAAGGCGATTCCAACGTACCTCTTGAAATCTGTTTCCTGCTATTCTGCCTCGCTTTCAAGTCCGCCTCGTTGCCTTCCCTCAACAGATTTTTGGACGATAGTTGTCCTTTATTACTCGGCCAGTTTGTGAATTGCTGTGCCCCTGAGCTCCATCTTTCAACTCGTTTTTGGTGAGCTGACCGCAAGTCCAAAATTTTGGTTCAGGACCTATACTGGTTCCCGGTGGGTGGCTGAGAATTTGGTTAATTCTTCTTCCTGCCGGGAAATTACAGTGATATGTGCCCGTCCAAATGCCTAACAGCTACTCTCTCATTGGTTCTCCCTCTTCCCTTTCATCCTCTGCCAAATTGGCAACCTGTGCGAACCAAGAGGTTAAAGGGGCTGTCTCTCCAAGTTGGGAGGTTGATAGTAAAGCAGACGGAAAGTCAAACCGGAGCACCAGGAGAGGGACTATGCGTTGAGTTTTAGAAACCTTTCGTATTCACAGTGTGTCCGTTCTCTAGGTTTCCCGCACTTGTTATAGCTGTAGTAATATTCCCTTCAACCTGGAGAGTTCGGACCCATGGAATGGGTGCCATGCATTTTTGCTTTTAAGGGTCTGCATTTGCTCACCCAATCTCACCAATCGTCTCAGTCCCAAGTGTCCCTCCTTATGCCACATCCAGCTGTCGTTGTAGATAGGGTCATTCCAGCCTTCATCAGAGACCCTGAAGGAATTGTAAAGAATTTCCCAGTTTTTTTGTTTTGTTTTTGAAATTCCTTTTTATAGTGGGTTTGAGCTGATTCTCGCTGCCATGTTTATGCCAGTCTAGACACACTTGATTCCCTTACGGAGACATATCAATACATAGGTTTTAAGATTCTTACTAGTCAGATATTTTCCTCTGCGGGAAACATGGGGTTTGAGTCCCTTTCGCTGAGGACGGTGTAGGTCTTGTCTATTCCATAGTTGGTTTTTGGAACGGTACCTGTGCTTATATCAAACTCTGGTTTTATGCATCACCCCACCTCTCCTTCCCCCTTAAGCAGGTATAAGAGTGTTTTCTAAATGTGAGACACTGTTCTCTTTCCTAACTCAGTTCAAGTGTAGGCATGTTTACAGGATCTTCATAAGTGATATCTTATGATAAGTTTCTTTTCCTGTGTGACTTATTTCACTTAGAATCATCGTACCTGAATCCACCCATTTTGCTGCTACTGGTCTTATGACATTGATTTCATGGCTGAGGGATATTCCATCGTACGTAAGTACCACAATTTTTTGAACCATGTTTATATTTTCTGGGATACTTAAGGTGTATCCAAGTTGAGGCCCTTGTATGCAGTGCAGCCCTAAATTTTGGGGTGGCTCTGTCTTATTGATTTTCAGTTTTCCCAAGGTATATTCCCTAGACTGGTAGTGACCTTGGCTCTGTAGCTCTGTTCTTTACTTGTTTTAGGGAACAGAATGCACTCCTCCAGAGAGGCAGTTGGCAATTTACATCCCGCCCATCAGCATAACAAGGCTCCCTGTTCTCCAGGGCCTGTCTTGCCTTTCTTGTTCTTACATATTTTGTGGATGTCCCTTTTGACCGGTGGGAAGTGATACTTCTTTGTAGTGCAGATTTGCATTGCCCGCTTGCTTGCTTGGCCAAAAAGGGCGTATGCGTTTTCTCCTGAATATATTCAGGAGAAAACGCATACGCCCTTTTTGGCCAAGTGCATCATTGTCGAAGTTGTGCCCCTCTTCCTGTGCTTTAAAGGCGATTCCAACGTACCTCTTGAAATCTGTTTCCTGCTATTCTGCCTCGCTTTCAAGTCCGCCTCGTTGCCTTCCCTCAACAGATTTTTGGACGATAGTTGTCCTTTATTACTCGGCCAGTTTGTGAATTGCTGTGCCCCTGAGCTCCATTTTTCAACTCGTTTTTGGTGAGCTGACCGCAAGTCCAAAATTTTGGTTCAGGACCTATACTGGTTCCCGGTGGGTGGCTGAGAATTTGGTTAATTCTTCTTCCTGCCGGGAAATTACAGTGATATGTGCCCGTCCAAATGCCTAACAGCTACTCTCTCATTGGTTCTCCCTCTTCCCTTTCATCCTCTGCCAAATTGGCAACCTGTGCGAACCAAGAGGTTAAAGGGGCTGTCTCTCCAAGTTGGGAGGTTGATAGTAAAGCAGACGGAAAGTCAAACCGGAGCACCAGGAGAGGGACTATGCGTTGAGTTTTAGAAACCTTTCGTATTCACAGTGTGTCCGTTCTCTAGGTTTCCCGCACATGTTATAGCTGTAGTAATATTCCCTTCAACCTGGAGAGTTCGGACCCATGGAATGGGTGCCATGCATTATTGCTTTAAAGGGTCTGCATTTGCTCACCCAATCTCACCAATCGTCTCAGTCCCAAGTGTCCCTCCTTATGCCACATCCAGCTGTCGTTGTAGATAGGGTCATTCCAGCATTCGTCAGAGACCCTGAAGGAATTGCAAAGAATTTCCCAGTTTTTTTGTTTTGTTTTTGAAATTCCTTTTTATAGTGGGTTTGAGCTGATTCTCGCTGCCATGTTTATGCCAGTCTAGACACACTTGATTCCCTTACGGAGACATATCAATACATAGGTTTTAAGATTCTTACTAGTCAGATATTTTCCTCTGCGGGAAACATGGGGTTTTGAGTCCCTTTCGCTGAGGACGGTGTAGGTCTTGTCTATTCCATAGTTGGTTTTTGGAACGGTACCTGTGCTTATATCAAACTCTGGTTTTATGCATCACCCCACCTCTCCTTCCCCCTTAAGCAGGTATAAGAGTGTTTTCTAAATGTGAGACACTGTTCTCTTTCCTAACTCAGTTCAAGTGTAGCCATGTTTACAGGATCTTCATAAGTGATATCTTATGATAAGTTTCTTTTCCTGTGTGACTTATTTCACTTAAAATCATCGTACCTGAATCCACCCATTTTGCTGCTACTGGTCTTATGACATTGATTTCATGGCTGAGGGATATTCCATCATACGTAAGTACCACAATTTTTTGAACCATGTTTATATTTTCTGGGATACTTAAGGTGTATCCAAGTTGAGGCCCTTGTATGCAGTGCAGCCCTAAATTTTGGGGTGGCTCTGTCTTATTGATTTTCAGTTTTCCCAAGGTATATTCCCTAGACTGGTAGTGCCCTTGGCTCTGTAGCTCTGTTCTTTACTTGTTTTAGGGAACAGAATGCACTCCTCCAGAGAGGCAGTTGGCAATTTACATCCCGCCCATCAGCATAACAAGGCTCCCTGTTCTCCAGGGCCTGTCTTGCCTTTCTTGTTCTTACACATTTTGTGGATGTCCCTTTTGACCGGTGGGAAGTGATACTTCTTTGTAGTGCAGATTTGCATTGCCCGCTTGCTTGCTTGGCCAAAAAGGGCGTATGCGTTTTCTCCTGAATATATTCAGGAGAAAACGCATACGCCCTTTTTGGCCAAGTGCATCATTGTCGAAGTTGGGCCCCTCTTCCTGTGCTTTAAAGGCGATTCCAACGTACCTCTTGAAATCTGTTTCCTGCTATTCTGCCTCGCTTTCAAGTCCGCCTCGTTGCCTTCCCTCAACAGATTTTTGGACGATAGTTGTCCTTTATTACTCGGCCAGTTTGTGAATTGCTGTGCCCCTGAGCTCCATTTTTCTACTCGTTTTTGGTGAGCTGACCGCAAGTCCAAAATTTTGGTTCAGGACCTATACTGGTTCCCGGTGGGTGGCTGAGAATTTGGTTAATTCTTCTTCCTGCCGGGAAATTACAGTGATATGTGCCCGTCCAAATGCCTAACAGCTACTCTCTCATTGGTTCTCCCTCTTCCCTTTCATCCTCTGCCAAATTGGCAACCTGTGTGAACCAAGAGGTTAAAGGGGCTGTCTCTCCAAGTTGGGAGGTTGATAGTAAAGCAGACGGAAAGTCAAACCGGAGCACCAGGAGAGGGACTATGCGTTGAGTTTTAGAAACCTTTCGTATTCACAGTGTGTCCGTTCTCTAGGTTTCCCGCACTTGTTATAGCTGTAGTAATATTCCCTTCAACCTGGAGAGTTCGGACCCATGGAATGGGTGCCATGCATTTTTGCTTTAAAGGGTCTGCATTTGCTCACCCAATCTCACCAATCGTCTCAGTCCCAAGTGTCCCTCCTTATGCCACATCCAGCTGTCGTTGTAGATAGGGTCATTCCAGCCTTCATCAGAGACCCTGAAGGAATTGTAAAGAATTTCCCAGTTTTTTTGTTTTGTTTTTGAAATTCCTTTTTATAGTGGGTTTGAGCTGATTCTCGCTGCCATGTTTATGCCAGTCTAGACACACTTGATTCCCTTACGGAGACATATCAATACATTGGTTTTAAGATTCTTACTAGTCAGATATTTTCCTCTGCGGGAAACATGGGGTTTTGAGTCCCTTTCGCTGAGGACGGTGTAGGTCTTGTCTATTCCATAGTTGGTTTTTGGAACGGTACCTGTGCTTATATCAAACTCTGGTTTTATGCATCACCCCACCTCTCCTTCCCCCTTAAGCAGGTATAAGAGTGTTTTCTAAATGTGAGACACTGTTCTCTTTCCTAACTCAGTTCAAGTGTAGGCATGTTTACAGGATCTTCATAAGTGATATCTTATGATAAGTTTCTTTTCCTGTGTGACTTATTTCACTTAGAATCATCGTACCTGAATCCACCCATTTTGCTGCTACTGGTCTTATGACATTGATTTCATGGCTGAGGGATATTCCATCGTACGTAAGTACCACAATTTTTTGAACCATGTTTATATTTTCTGGGATACTTAAGGTGTATCCAAGTTGAGGCCCTTGTATGCAGTGCAGCCCTAAATTTTGGGGTGGCTCTGTCTTATTGATTTTCAGTTTTCCCAAGGTATATTCCCTAGACTGGTAGTGCCCTTGGCTCTGTAGCTCTGTTCTTTACTTGTTTTAGGGAACAGAATGCACTCCTCCAGAGAGGCAGTTGGCAATTTACATCCCGCCCATCAGCATAACAAGGCTCCCTGTTCTCCAGGGCCTGTCTTGCCTTTCTTGTTCTTACATATTTTGTGGATGTCCCTTTTGACCGGTGGGAAGTGATACTTCTTTGTAGTGCAGATTTGCATTGCCCGCTTGCTTGCTTGGCCAAAAAGGGCGTATGCGTTTTCTCCTGAATATATTCAGGAGAAAACGCATACGCCCTTTTTGGCCAAGTGCATCATTGTCGAAGTTGTGCCCCTCTTCCTGTGCTTTAAAGGCGATTCCAACGTACCTCTTGAAATCTGTTTCCTGCTATTCTGCCTCGCTTTCAAGTCCGCCTCGTTGCCTTCCCTCAACAGATTTTTGGACGATAGTTGTCCTTTATTACTCGGCCAGTTTGTGAATTGCTGTGCCCCTGAGCTCCATTTTTCAACTCGTTTTTGGTGAGCTGACCGCAAGTCCAAAATTTTGGTTCAGGACCTATACTGGTTCCCGGTGGGTGGCTGAGAATTTGGTTAATTCTTCTTCCTGCCGGGAAATTACAGTGATATGTGCCCGTCCAAATGCCTAACAGCTACTCTCTCATTGGTTCTCCCTCTTCCCTTTCATCCTCTGCCAAATTGGCAACCTGTGCGAACCAAGAGGTTAAAGGGGCTGTCTCTCCAAGTTGGGAGGTTGATAGTAAAGCAGACGGAAAGTCAAACCGGAGCACCAGGAGAGGGACTATGCGTTGAGTTTTAGAAACCTTTCGTATTCACAGTGTGTCCGTTCTCTAGGTTTCCCGCACATGTTATAGCTGTAGTAATATTCCCTTCAACCTGGAGAGTTCGGACCCATGGAATGGGTGCCATGCATTATTGCTTTAAAGGGTCTGCATTTGCTCACCCAATCTCACCAATCGTCTCAGTCCCAAGTGTCCCTCCTTATGCCACATCCAGCTGTCGTTGTAGATAGGGTCATTCCAGCCTTCGTCAGAGACCCTGAAGGAATTGCAAAGAATTTCCCAGTTTTTTTGTTTTGTTTTTGAAATTCCTTTTTATAGTGGGTTTGAGCTGATTCTCGCTGCCATGTTTATGCCAGTCTAGACACACTTGATTCCCTTACGGAGACATATCAATACATAGGTTTTAAGATTCTTACTAGTCAGATATTTTCATCTGCGGGAAACATGGGGTTTTGAGTCCCTTTCGCTGAGGACGGTGTAGGTCTTGTCTATTCCATAGTTGGTTTTTGGAACGGTACCTGTGCTTATATCAAACTCTGGTTTTATGCATCACCCCACCTCTCCTTCCCCCTTAAGCAGGTATAAGAGTGTTTTCTAAATGTGAGACACTGTTCTCTTTCCTAACTCAGTTCAAGTGTAGCCATGTTTACAGGATCTTCATAAGTGATATCTTATGATAAGTTTCTTTTCCTGTGTGACTTATTTCACTTAGAATCATCGTACCTGAATCCACCCATTTTGCTGCTACTGGTCTTATGACATTGATTTCATGGCTGAGGGATATTCCATCATACGTAAGTACCACAATTTTTTGAACCATGTTTATATTTTCTGGGATACTTAAGGTGTATCCAAGTTGAGGCCCTTGTATGCAGTGCAGCCCTAAATTTTGGGGTGGCTCTGTCTTATTGATTTTCAGTTTTCCCAAGGTATATTCCCTAGACTGGTAGTGCCCTTGGCTCTGTAGCTCTGTTCTTTACTTGTTTTAGGGAACAGAATGCACTCCTCCAGAGAGGCAGTTGGCAATTTACATCCCGCCCATCAGCATAACAAGGCTCCCTGTTCTCCAGGGCCTGTCTTGCCTTTCTTGTTCTTACACATTTTGTGGATGTCCCTTTTGACCGGTGGGAAGTGATACTTCTTTGTAGTGCAGATTTGCATTGCCCGCTTGCTTGCTTGGCCAAAAAGGGCGTATGCGTTTTCTCCTGAATATATTCAGGAGAAAACGCATACGCCCTTTTTGGCCAAGTGCATCATTGTCGAAGTTGTGCCCCTCTTCCTGTGCTTTAAAGGCGATTCCAACGTACCTCTTGAAATCTGTTTCCTGCTATTCTGCCTCGCTTTCAAGTCCGCCTCGTTGCCTTCCCTCAACAGATTTTTGGACGATAGTTGTCCTTTATTACTCGGCCAGTTTGTGAATTGCTGTGCCCCTGAGCTCCATTTTTCAACTCGTTTTTGGTGAGCTGACCGCAAGTCCAAAATTTTGGTTCAGGACCTATACTGGTTCCCGGTGGGTGGCTGAGAATTTGGTTAATTCTTCTTCCTGCCGGGAAATTACAGTGATATGAGCCCGTCCAAATGCCTAACAGCTACTCTCTCATTGGTTCTCCCTCTTCCCTTTCATCCTCTGCCAAATTGGCAACCTGTGCGAACCAAGAGGTTAAAGGGGCTGTCTCTCCAAGTTGGGAGGTTGATAGTAAAGCAGACGGAAAGTCAAACCGGAGCACCAGGAGAGGGACTATGCGTTGATTTTTAGGAACCTTTCGTATTCACAGTGTGTCCGTTCTCTAGGTTTCCCGCACTTGTTATAGCTGTAGTAATATTCCCTTCAACCTGGAGAGTTCGGACCCATGGAATGGGTGCCATGCATTTTTGCTTTAAAGGGTCTGCATTTGCTCACCCAATCTCACCAATCGTCTCAGTCCCAAGTGTCCCTCCTTATGCCACATCCAGCTGTCGTTGTAGATAGGGTCATTCCAGCCTTCATCAGAGACCCTGAAGGAATTGTAAAGAATTTCCCAGTTTTTTTGTTTTGTTTTTGAAATTCCTTTTTATAGTGGGTTTGAGCTGATTCTCGCTGCCATGTTTATGCCAGTCTAGACACACTTGATTCCCTTATGGAGACATATCAATACATAGGTTTTAAGATTCTTACTAGTCAGATATTTTCCTCTGCGGGAAATATGGGGTTTTGAGTCCCTTTCGCTGAGGACGGTGTAGGTCTTGTCTATTCCATAGTTGGTTTTTGGAACGGTACCTGTGCTTATATCAAACTCTGGTTTTATGCATCACCCCACCTCTCCTTCCCCCTTAAGCAGGTATAAGAGTGTTTTCTAAATGTGAGACACTGTTCTCTTTCCTAACTCAGTTCAAGTGTAGCCATGTTTACAGGATCTTCATAAGTGATATCTTATGATAAGTTTCTTTTTCTGTGTGACTTATTTCACTTAGAATCATCGTACCTGAATCCACCCATTTTGCTGCTACTGGCCTTATGACATTGATTTCATGGCTGAGGGATATTCCATCGTACGTAAGTACCACAATTTTTTGAACCATGTTTATATTTTCTGGGATACTTAAGGTGTATCCAAGTTGAGGCCCTTGTATGCAGTGCAGCCCTAAATTTTGGGGTGGCTCTGTCTTATTGATTTTCAGTTTTCCCAAGGTATATTCCCTAGACTGGTAGTGCCCTTGGCTCTGTAGCTCTGTCCTTTACTTGTTTTAGGGAACAGAATGCACTCCTCCAGAGAGGCAGTTGGCAATTTACATCCCGCCCATCAGCATAACAAGGCTCCCTGTTCTCCAGGGCCTGTCTTGCCTTTCTTGTTCTTACACATTTTGTGGATGTCCCTTTTGACCGGTGGGAAGTGATACTTCTTTGTAGTGCAGATTTGCATTGCCCGCTTGCTTGCTTGGCCAAAAAGGGCGTATGCGTTTTCTCCTGAATATATTCAGGAGAAAACGCATACGCCCTTTTTGGCCAAGTGCATCATTGTCGAAGTTGTGCCCCTCTTCCTGTGCTTTAAAGGCGATTCCAACGTACCTCTTGAAATCTGTTTCCTGCTATTCTGCCTCGCTTTCAAGTCCGCCTCGTTGCCTTCCCTCAACAGATTTTTGGACGATAGTTGTCCTTTATTACTCGGCCAGTTTGGGAATTGCTGTGCCCCTGAGCTCCATTTTTCAACTCGTTTTTGGTGAGCTGACCGCAAGTCCAAAATTTTGGTTCAGGACCTATACTGGTTCCCGGTGGGTGGCTGAGAATTTGGTTAATTCTTCTTCCTGCCGGGAAATTACAGTGATATGTGCCCGTCCAAATGCCTAACAGCTACTCTCTCATTGGTTCTCCCTCTTCCCTTTCATCCTCTGCCAAATTGGCAACCTGTGCGAACCAAGAGGTTAAAGGGGCTGTCTCTCCAAGTTGGGAGGTTGATAGTAAAGCAGACGGAAAGTCAAACCGGAGCACCAGGAGAGGGACTATGCGTTGAGTTTTAGAAACCTTTCGTATTCACAGTGTGTCCGTTCTCTAGGTTTCCCGCACATGTTATAGCTGTAGTAATATTCCCTTCAACCTGGAGAGTTCGGACCCATGGAATGGGTGCCATGCATTATTGCTTTAAAGGGTCTGCATTTGCTCACCCAATCTCACCAATCGTCTCAGTCCCAAGTGTCCCTCCTTATGCCACATCCAGCTGTCGTTGTAGATAGGGTCATTCCAGCCTTCGTCAGAGACCCTGAAGGAATTGCAAAGAATTTCCCAGTTTTTTTGTTTTGTTTTTGAAATTCCTTTTTATAGTGGGTTTGAGCTGATTCTCGCTGCCATGTTTATGCCAGTCTAGACACACTTGATTCCCTTACGGAGACATATCAATACATAGGTTTTAAAATTCTTACTAGTCAGATATTTTCCTCTGCGGGAAATATGGGGTTTTGAGTCCCTTTCGCTGAGGACGTTGTAGGTCTTGTCTATTCCATAGTTGGTTTTTGGAACGGTACCTGTGCTTATATCAAACTCTGGTTTTATGCATCACCCCACCTCTCCTTCCCCCTTAAGCTGGTATAAGAGTGTTTTCTAAATGTGAGACACTGTTCTCTTTCCTAACTCAGTTCAAGTGTAGCCATGTTTACAGGATCTTCATAAGTGATATCTTATGATAAGTTTCTTTTTCTGTGTGACTTATTTCACTTAGAATCATCGTACCTGAATCCACCCATTTTGCTGCTACTGGTCTTATGACATTGATTTCATGGCTGAGGGATATTCCATCGTACGTAAGTACCACAATTTTTTGAAACATGTTTATATTTCCTGGGATACTTAAGGTGTATCCAAGTTGAGGCCCTTGTATGCAGTGCAGCCCTAAATTTTGGGGTGGCTCTGTCTTATTGATTTTCAGTTTTCCCAAGGTATATTCCCTAGACTGGTAGTGCCCTTGGCTCTGTAGCTCTGTTCTTTACTTGTTTTAGGGAACAGAATGCACTCCTCCAGAGAGGCAGTTGGCAATTTACATCCCGCCCATCAGCATAACAAGGCTCCCTGTTCTCCAGGGCCTGTCTTGCCTTTCTTGTTCTTACACATTTTGTGGATGTCCCTTTTGACCGGTGGGAAGTCATACTTCTTTGTAGTGCAGATTTGCATTGCCCGCTTGCTTGCTTGGCCAAAAAGGGCGTATGCGTTTTCTCCTGAATATATTCAGGAGAAAACGCATACGCCCTTTTTGGCCAAGTGCATCATTGTCGAAGTTGTGCCCCTCTTCCTGTGCTTTAAAGGCGATTCCAACGTACCTCTTGAAATCTGTTTCCTGCTATTCTGCCTCGCTTTCAAGTCCGCCTCGTTGCCTTCCCTCAACAGATTTTTGGACGATAGTTGTCCTTTATTACTCGGCCAGTTTGTGAATTGCTGTGCCCCTGAGCTCCATTTTTCAACTCGTTTTTGGTGAGCTGACCGCAAGTCCAAAATTTTGGTTCAGGACCTATACTGGTTCCCGGTGGGTGGCTGAGAATTTGGTTAATTCTTCTTCCTGCCGGGAAATTACAGTGATATGAGCCCGTCCAAATGCCTAACAGCTACTCTCTCATTGGTTCTCCCTCTTCCCTTTCATCCTCTGCCAAATTGGCAACCTGTGCGAACCAAGAGGTTAAAGGGGCTGTCTCTCCAAGTTGGGAGGTTGATAGTAAAGCAGACGGAAAGTCAAACCGGAGCACCAGGAGCGGGACTATGCGTTGATTTTTAGGAACCTTTCGTATTCACAGTGTGTCCGTTCTCTAGGTTTCCCGCACTTGTTATAGCTGTAGTAATATTCCCTTCAACCTGGAGAGTTCGGACCCATGGAATGGGTGCCATGCATTTTTGCTTTAAAGGGTCTGCA
Organism: Hyperoodon ampullatus; assembly: GCF_949752795.1. Taxonomy (NCBI): domain Eukaryota; kingdom Metazoa; phylum Chordata; class Mammalia; order Artiodactyla; family Ziphiidae; genus Hyperoodon; species Hyperoodon ampullatus. Next base: position 70,435 of record NW_027640861.1, read on the forward strand.
TTTGCTCACCCAATCTCACCAATCGTCTCAGTCCCAAGTGTCCCTCCTTATGCCACATCCAGCTGTCGTTGTAGATAGGGTCATTCCAGCCTTCATCAGAGACCCTGAAGGAATTGTAAAGAATTTCCCAGTTTTTTTGTTTTGTTTTTGAAATTCCTTTTTATAGTGGGTTTGAGCTGATTCTCGCTGCCATGTTTATGCCAGTCTAGACACACTTGATTCCCTTATGGAGACATATCAATACATAGGTTTTAAGATTCTTACTAGTCAGATATTTTCCTCTGCGGGAAATATGGGGTTTTGAGTCCCTTTCGCTGAGGACGGTGTAGGTCTTGTCTATTCCATAGTTGGTTTTTGGAACGGTACCTGTGCTTATATCAAACTCTGGTTTTATGCATCACCCCACCTCTCCTTCCCCCTTAAGCAGGTATAAGAGTGTTTTCTAAATGTGAGACACTGTTCTCTTTCCTAACTCAGTTCAAGTGTAGCCATGTTTACAGGATCTTCATAAGTGATATCTTATGATAAGTTTCTTTTTCTGTGTGACTTATTTCACTTAGAATCATCGTACCTGAATCCACCCATTTTGCTGCTACTGGTCTTATGACATTGATTTCATGGCTGAGGGATATTCCATCGTACGTAAGTACCACAATTTTTTGAACCATGTTTATATTTTCTGGGATACTTAAGGTGTATCCAAGTTGAGGCCCTTGTATGCAGTGCAGCCCTAAATTTTGGGGTGGCTCTGTCTTATTGATTTTCAGTTTTCCCAAGGTATATTCCCTAGACTGGTAGTGCCCTTGGCTCTGTAGCTCTGTCCTTTACTTGTTTTAGGGAACAGAATGCACTCCTCCAGAGAGGCAGTTGGCAATTTACATCCCGCCCATCAGCATAACAAGGCTCCCTGTTCTCCAGGGCCTGTCTTGCCTTTCTTGTTCTTACATATTTTGTGGATGTCCCTTTTGACCGGTGGGAAGTGATACTTCTTTGTAGTGCAGATTTGCATTGCCCGCTTGCTTGCTTGGCCAAAAAGGGCGTATGCGTTTTCTCCTGAATATATTCAGGAGAAAACGCATACGCCCTTTTTGGCCAAGTGCATCATTGTCGAAGTTGTGCCCCTCTTCCTGTGCTTTAAAGGCGATTCCAACGTACCTCTTGAAATCTGTTTCCTGCTATTCTGCCTCGCTTTCAAGTCCGCCTCGTTGCCTTCCCTCAACAGATTTTTGGACGATAGTTGTCCTTTATTACTCGGCCAGTTTGTGAATTGCTGTGCCCCTGAGCTCCATTTTTCAACTCGTTTTTGGTGAGCTGACCGCAAGTCCAAAATTTTGGTTCAGGACCTATACTGGTTCCCGGTGGGTGGCTGAGAATTTGGTTAATTCTTCTTCCTGCCGGGAAATTACAGTGATATGTGCCCGTCCAAATGCCTAACAGCTACTCTCTCATTGGTTCTCCCTCTTCCCTTTCATCCTCTGCCAAATTGGCAACCTGTGCGAACCAAGAGGTTAAAGGGGCTGTCTCTCCAAGTTGGGAGGTTGATAGTAAAGCAGACGGAAAGTCAAACCGGAGCACCAGGAGAGGGACTATGCGTTGAGTTTTAGAAACCTTTCGTATTCACAGTGTGTCCGTTCTCTAGGTTTCCCGCACATGTTATAGCTGTAGTAATATTCCCTTCAACCTGGAGAGTTCGGACCCATGGAATGGGTGCCATGCATTATTGCTTTAAAGGGTCTGCATTTGCTCACCCAATCTCACCAATCGTCTCAGTCCCAAGTGTCCCTCCTTATGCCACATCCAGCTGTCGTTGTAGATAGGGTCATTCCAGCCTTCGTCAGAGACCCTGAAGGAATTGCAAAGAATTTCCCAGTTTTTTTGTTTTGTTTTTGAAATTCCTTTTTATAGTGGGTTTGAGCTGATTCTCGCTGCCATGTTTATGCCAGTCTAGACACACTTGATTCCCTTACGGAGACATATCAATACATAGGTTTTAAGATTCTTACTAGTCAGATATTTTCATCTGCGGGAAACATGGGGTTTTGAGTCCCTTTCGCTGAGGACGGTGTAGGTCTTGTCTATTCCATAGTTGGTTTTTGGAACGGTACCTGTGCTTATATCAAACTCTGGTTTTATGCATCACCCCACCTCTCCTTCCCCCTTAAGCAGGTATAAGAGTGTTTTCTAAATGTGAGACACTGTTCTCTTTCCTAACTCAGTTCAAGTGTAGCCATGTTTACAGGATCTTCATAAGTGATATCTTATGATAAGTTTCTTTTCCTGTGTGACTTATTTCACTTAGAATCATCATACCTGAATCCACCCATTTTGCTGCTACTGGTCTTATGACATTGATTTCATGGCTGAGGGATATTCCATCATACGTAAGTACCACAATTTTTTGAACCATGTTTATATTTTCTGGGATACTTAAGGTGTATCCAAGTTGAGGCCCTTGTATGCAGTGCAGCCCTAAATTTTGGGGTGGCTCTGTCTTATTGATTTTCAGTTTTCCCAAGGTATATTCCCTAGACTGGTAGTGCCCTTGGCTCTGTAGCTCTGTTCTTTACTTGTTTTAGGGAACAGAATGCACTCCTCCAGAGAGGCAGTTGGCAATTTACATCCCGCCCATCAGCATAACAAGGCTCCCTGTTCTCCAGGGCCTGTCTTGCCTTTCTTGTTCTTACACATTTTGTGGATGTCCCTTTTGACCGGTGGGAAGTCATACTTCTTTGTAGTGCAGATTTGCATTGCCCGCTTGCTTGCTTGGCCAAAAAGGGCGTATGCGTTTTCTCCTGAATATATTCAGGAGAAAACGCATACGCCCTTTTTGGCCAAGTGCATCATTGTCGAAGTTGTGCCCCTCTTCCTGTGCTTTAAAGGCGATTCCAACGTACCTCTTGAAATCTGTTTCCTGCTATTCTGCCTCGCTTTCAAGTCCGCCTCGTTGCCTTCCCTCAACAGATTTTTGGACGATAGTTGTCCTTTATTACTCGGCCAGTTTGTGAATTGCTGTGCCCCTGAGCTCCATTTTTCAACTCGTTTTTGGTGAGCTGACCGCAAGTCCAAAATTTTGGTTCAGGACCTATACTGGTTCCCGGTGGGTGGCTGAGAATTTGGTTAATTCTTCTTCCTGCCGGGAAATTACAGTGATATGAGCCCGTCCAAATGCCTAACAGCTACTCTCTCATTGGTTCTCCCTCTTCCCTTTCATCCTCTGCCAAATTGGCAACCTGTGCGAACCAAGAGGTTAAAGGGGCTGTCTCTCCAAGTTGGGAGGTTGATAGTAAAGCAGACGGAAAGTCAAACCGGAGCACCAGGAGAGGGACTATGCGTTGATTTTTAGGAACCTTTCGTATTCACAGTGTGTCCGTTCTCTAGGTTTCCCGCACTTGTTATAGCTGTAGTAATATTCCCTTCAACCTGGAGAGTTCGGACCCATGGAATGGGTGCCATGCATTTTTGCTTTAAAGGGTCTGCATTTGCTCACCCAATCTCACCAATCGTCTCAGTCCCAAGTGTCCCTCCTTATGCCACATCCAGCTGTCGTTGTAGATAGGGTCATTCCAGCCTTCATCAGAGACCCTGAAGGAATTGTAAAGAATTTCCCAGTTTTTTTGTTTTGTTTTTGAAATTCCTTTTTATAGTGGGTTTGAGCTGATTCTCGCTGCCATGTTTATGCCAGTCTAGACACACTTGATTCCCTTATGGAGACATATCAATACATAGGTTTTAAGATTCTTACTAGTCAGATATTTTCCTCTGCGGGAAATATGGGGTTTTGAGTCCCTTTCGCTGAGGACGGTGTAGGTCTTGTCTATTCCATAGTTGGTTTTTGGAACGGTACCTGTGCTTATATCAAACTCTGGTTTTATGCATCACCCCACCTCTCCTTCCCCCTTAAGCAGGTATAAGAGTGTTTTCTAAATGTGAGACACTGTTCTCTTTCCTAACTCAGTTCAAGTGTAGCCATGTTTACAGGATCTTCATAAGTGATATCTTATGATAAGTTTCTTTTTCTGTGTGACTTATTTCACTTAGAATCATCGTACCTGAATCCACCCATTTTGCTGCTACTGGCCTTATGACATTGATTTCATGGCTGAGGGATATTCCATCGTACGTAAGTACCACAATTTTTTGAACCATGTTTATATTTTCTGGGATACTTAAGGTGTATCCAAGTTGAGGCCCTTGTATGCAGTGCAGCCCTAAATTTTGGGGTGGCTCTGTCTTATTGATTTTCAGTTTTCCCAAGGTATATTCCCTAGACTGGTAGTGCCCTTGGCTCTGTAGCTCTGTCCTTTACTTGTTTTAGGGAACAGAATGCACTCCTCCAGAGAGGCAGTTGGCAATTTACATCCCGCCCATCAGCATAACAAGGCTCCCTGTTCTCCAGGGCCTGTCTTGCCTTTCTTGTTCTTACACATTTTGTGGATGTCCCTTTTGACCGGTGGGAAGTGATACTTCTTTGTAGTGCAGATTTGCATTGCCCGCTTGCTTGCTTGGCCAAAAAGGGCGTATGCGTTTTCTCCTGAATATATTCAGGAGAAAACGCATACGCCCTTTTTGGCCAAGTGCATCATTGTCGAAGTTGTGCCCCTCTTCCTGTGCTTTAAAGGCGATTCCAACGTACCTCTTGAAATCTGTTTCCTGCTATTCTGCCTCGCTTTCAAGTCCGCCTCGTTGCCTTCCCTCAACAGATTTTTGGACGATAGTTGTCCTTTATTACTCGGCCAGTTTGGGAATTGCTGTGCCCCTGAGCTCCATTTTTCAACTCGTTTTTGGTGAGCTGACCGCAAGTCCAAAATTTTGGTTCAGGACCTATACTGGTTCCCGGTGGGTGGCTGAGAATTTGGTTAATTCTTCTTCCTGCCGGGAAATTACAGTGATATGTGCCCGTCCAAATGCCTAACAGCTACTCTCTCATTGGTTCTCCCTCTTCCCTTTCATCCTCTGCCAAATTGGCAACCTGTGCGAACCAAGAGGTTAAAGGGGCTGTCTCTCCAAGTTGGGAGGTTGATAGTAAAGCAGACGGAAAGTCAAACCGGAGCACCAGGAGAGGGACTATGCGTTGAGTTTTAGAAACCTTTCGTATTCACAGTGTGTCCGTTCTCTAGGTTTCCCGCACATGTTATAGCTGTAGTAATATTCCCTTCAACCTGGAGAGTTCGGACCCATGGAATGGGTGCCATGCATTATTGCTTTAAAGGGTCTGCATTTGCTCACCCAATCTCACCAATCGTCTCAGTCCCAAGTGTCCCTCCTTATGCCACATCCAGCTGTCGTTGTAGATAGGGTCATTCCAGCCTTCGTCAGAGACCCTGAAGGAATTGCAAAGAATTTCCCAGTTTTTTTGTTTTGTTTTTGAAATTCCTTTTTATAGTGGGTTTGAGCTGATTCTCGCTGCCATGTTTATGCCAGTCTAGACACACTTGATTCCCTTACGGAGACATATCAATACATAGGTTTTAAGATTCTTACTAGTCAGATATTTTCCTCTGCGGGAAATATGGGGTTTTGAGTCCCTTTCGCTGAGGACGTTGTAGGTCTTGTCTATTCCATAGTTGGTTTTTGGAACGGTACCTGTGCTTATATCAAACTCTGGTTTTATGCATCACCCCACCTCTCCTTCCCCCTTAAGCTGGTATAAGAGTGTTTTCTAAATGTGAGACACTGTTCTCTTTCCTAACTCAGTTCAAGTGTAGCCATGTTTACAGGATCTTCATAAGTGATATCTTATGATAAGTTTCTTTTTCTGTGTGACTTATTTCACTTAGAATCATCGTACCTGAATCCACCCATTTTGCTGCTACTGGTCTTATGACATTGATTTCATGGCTGAGGGATATTCCATCGTACGTAAGTACCACAATTTTTTGAAACATGTTTATATTTCCTGGGATACTTAAGGTGTATCCAAGTTGAGGCCCTTGTATGCAGTGCAGCCCTAAATTTTGGGGTGGCTCTGTCTTATTGATTTTCAGTTTTCCCAAGGTATATTCCCTAGACTGGTAGTGCCCTTGGCTCTGTAGCTCTGTTCTTTACTTGTTTTAGGGAACAGAATGCACTCCTCCAGAGAGGCAGTTGGCAATTTACATCCCGCCCATCAGCATAACAAGGCTCCCTGTTCTCCAGGGCCTGTCTTGCCTTTCTTGTTCTTACACATTTTGTGGATGTCCCTTTTGACCGGTGGGAAGTCATACTTCTTTGTAGTGCAGATTTGCATTGCCCGCTTGCTTGCTTGGCCAAAAAGGGCGTATGCGTTTTCTCCTGAATATATTCAGGAGAAAACGCATACGCCCTTTTTGGCCAAGTGCATCATTGTCGAAGTTGTGCCCCTCTTCCTGTGCTTTAAAGGCGATTCCAACGTACCTCTTGAAATCTGTTTCCTGCTATTCTGCCTCGCTTTCAAGTCCGCCTCGTTGCCTTCCCTCAACAGATTTTTGGACGATAGTTGTCCTTTATTACTCGGCCAGTTTGTGAATTGCTGTGCCCCTGAGCTCCATTTTTCAACTCGTTTTTGGTGAGCTGACCGCAAGTCCAAAATTTTGGTTCAGGACCTATACTGGTTCCCGGTGGGTGGCTGAGAATTTGGTTAATTCTTCTTCCTGCCGGGAAATTACAGTGATATGAGCCCGTCCAAATGCCTAACAGCTACTCTCTCATTGGTTCTCCCTCTTCCCTTTCATCCTCTGCCAAATTGGCAACCTGTGCGAACCAAGAGGTTAAAGGGGCTGTCTCTCCAAGTTGGGAGGTTGATAGTAAAGCAGACGGAAAGTCAAACCGGAGCACCAGGAGAGGGACTATGCGTTGATTTTTAGGAACCTTTCGTATTCACAGTGTGTCCGTTCTCTAGGTTTCCCGCACTTGTTATAGCTGTAGTAATATTCCCTTCAACCTGGAGAGTTCGGACCCATGGAATGGGTGCCATGCATTTTTGCTTTAAAGGGTCTGCATTTGCTCACCCAATCTCACCAATCGTCTCAGTCCCAAGTGTCCCTCCTTATGCCACATCCAGCTGTCGTTGTAGATAGGGTCATTCCAGCCTTCATCAGAGACCCTGAAGGAATTGTAAAGAATTTCCCAGTTTTTTTGTTTTGTTTTTGAAATTCCTTTTTATAGTGGGTTTGAGCTGATTCTCGCTGCCATGTTTATGCCAGTCTAGACACACTTGATTCCCTTATGGAGACATATCAATACATAGGTTTTAAGATTCTTACTAGTCAGATATTTTCCTCTGCGGGAAATATGGGGTTTTGAGTCCCTTTCGCTGAGGACGGTGTAGGTCTTGTCTATTCCATAGTTGGTTTTTGGAACGGTACCTGTGCTTATATCAAACTCTGGTTTTATGCATCACCCCACCTCTCCTTCCCCCTTAAGCAGGTATAAGAGTGTTTTCTAAATGTGAGACACTGTTCTCTTTCCTAACTCAGTTCAAGTGTAGCCATGTTTACAGGATCTTCATAAGTGATATCTTATGATAAGTTTCTTTTTCTGTGTGACTTATTTCACTTAGAATCATCGTACCTGAATCCACCCATTTTGCTGCTACTGGTCTTATGACATTGATTTCATGGCTGAGGGATATTCCATCGTACGTAAGTACCACAATTTTTTGAACCATGTTTATATTTTCTGGGATACTTAAGGTGTATCCAAGTTGAGGCCCTTGTATGCAGTGCAGCCCTAAATTTTGGGGTGGCTCTGTCTTATTGATTTTCAGTTTTCCCAAGGTATATTCCCTAGACTGGTAGTGCCCTTGGCTCTGTAGCTCTGTCCTTTACTTGTTTTAGGGAACAGAATGCACTCCTCCAGAGAGGCAGTTGGCAATTTACATCCCGCCCATCAGCATAACAAGGCTCCCTGTTCTCCAGGGCCTGTCTTGCCTTTCTTGTTCTTACACATTTTGTGGATGTCCCTTTTGACCGGTGGGAAGTGATACTTCTTTGTAGTGCAGATTTGCATTGCCCGCTTGCTTGCTTGGCCAAAAAGGGCGTATGCGTTTTCTCCTGAATATATTCAGGAGAAAACGCATACGCCCTTTTTGGCCAAGTGCATCATTGTCGAAGTTGTGCCCCTCTTCCTGTGCTTTAAAGGCGATTCCAACGTACCTCTTGAAATCTGTTTCCTGCTATTCTGCCTCGCTTTCAAGTCCGCCTCGTTGCCTTCCCTCAACAGATTTTTGGACGATAGTTGTCCTTTATTACTCGGCCAGTTTGTGAATTGCTGTGCCCCTGAGCTCCATTTTTCAACTCGTTTTTGGTGAGCTGACCGCAAGTCCAAAATTTTGGTTCAGGACCTATACTGGTTCCCGGTGGGTGGCTGAGAATTTGGTTAATTCTTCTTCCTGCCGGGAAATTACAGTGATATGTGCCCGTCCAAATGCCTAACAGCTACTCTCTCATTGGTTCTCCCTCTTCCCTTTCATCCTCTGCCAAATTGGCAACCTGTGCGAACCAAGAGGTTAAAGGGGCTGTCTCTCCAAGTTGGGAGGTTGATAGTAAAGCAGACGGAAAGTCAAACCGGAGCACCAGGAGAGGGACTATGCGTTGAGTTTTAGAAACCTTTCGTATTCACAGTGTGTCCGTTCTCTAGGTTTCCCGCACATGTTATAGCTGTAGTAATATTCCCTTCAACCTGGAGAGTTCGGACCCATGGAATGGGTGCCATGCATTATTGCTTTAAAGGGTCTGCATTTGCTCACCCAATCTCACCAATCGTCTCAGTCCCAAGTGTCCCTCCTTATGCCACATCCAGCTGTCGTTGTAGATAGGGTCATTCCAGCCTTCGTCAGAGACCCTGAAGGAATTGCAAAGAATTTCCCAGTTTTTTTGTTTTGTTTTTGAAATTCCTTTTTATAGTGGGTTTGAGCTGATTCTCGCTGCCATGTTTATGCCAGTCTAGACACACTTGATTCCCTTACGGAGACATATCAATACATAGGTTTTAAAATTCTTACTAGTCAGATATTTTCCTCTGCGGGAAATATGGGGTTTTGAGTCCCTTTCGCTGAGGACGTTGTAGGTCTTGTCTATTCCATAGTTGGTTTTTGGAACGGTACCTGTGCTTATATCAAACTCTGGTTTTATGCATCACCCCACCTCTCCTTCCCCCTTAAGCTGGTATAAGAGTGTTTTCTAAATGTGAGACACTGTTCTCTTTCCTAACTCAGTTCAAGTGTAGCCATGTTTACAGGATCTTCATAAGTGATATCTTATGATAAGTTTCTTTTTCTGTGTGACTTATTTCACTTAGAATCATCGTACCTGAATCCACCCATTTTGCTGCTACTGGTCTTATGACATTGATTTCATGGCTGAGGGATATTCCATCGTACGTAAGTACCACAATTTTTTGAACCATGTTTATATTTTCTGGGATACTTAAGGTGTATCCAAGTTGAGGCCCGTGTATGCAGTGCAGCCCTACATTTTGGGGTGGCTCTGTCTTATTGATTTTCAGTTTTCCCAAGGTATATTCCCTAGACTGGTAGTGCCCTTGGCTCTGTAGCTCTGTTCTTTACTTGTTTTAGGGAACAGAATGCACTCCTCCAGAGAGGCAGTTGGCAATTTACATCCCGCCCATCAGCATAACAAGGCTCCCTGTTCTCCAGGGCCTGTCTTGCCTTTCTTGTTCTTACACATTTTGTGGATGTCCCTTTTGACCGGTGGGAAGTCATACTTCTTTGTAGTGCAGATTTGCATTGCCCGCTTGCTTGCTTGGCCAAAAAGGGCGTATGCGTTTTCTCCTGAATATATTCAGGAGAAAACGCATACGCCCTTTTTGGCCAAGTGCATCATTGTCGAAGTTGTGCCCCTCTTCCTGTGCTTTAAAGGCGATTCAAACGTACCTCTTGAAATCTGTTTCCTGCTATTCTGCCTCGCTTTCAAGTCCGCCTCGTTGCCTTCCCTCAACAGATTTTTGGACGATAGTTGTCCTTTATTACTCGGCCAGTTTGTGAATTGCTGTGCCCCTGAGCTCCATTTTTCAACTCGTTTTTGGTGAGCTGACCGCAAGTCCAAAATTTTGGTTCAGGACCTATACTGGTTCCCGGTGGGTGGCTGAGAATTTGGTTAATTCTTCTTCCTGCCGGGAAATTACAGTGATATGAGCCCGTCCAAATGCCTAACAGCTACTCTCTCATTGGTTCTCCCTCTTCCCTTTCATCCTCTGCCAAATTGGCAACCTGTGCGAACCAAGAGGTTAAAGGGGCTGTCTCTCCAAGTTGGGAGGTTGATAGTAAAGCAGACGGAAAGTCAAACCGGAGCACCAGGAGAGGGACTATGCATTGATTTTTAGGAACCTTTCGTATTCACAGTGTGTCCGTTCTCTAGGTTTCCCGCACTTGTTATAGCTGTAGTAATATTCCCTTCAACCTGGAGAGTTCGGACCCATGGAATGGGTGCCATGCATTTTTGCTTTAAAGGGTCTGCATTTGCTCACCCAATCTCACCAATCGTCTCAGTCCCAAGTGTCCCTCCTTATGCCACATCCAGCTGTCGTTGTAGATAGGGTCATTCCAGCCTTCATCAGAGACCCTGAAGGAATTGTAAAGAATTTCCCAGTTTTTTTGTTTTGTTTTTGAAATTCCTTTTTATAGTGGGTTTGAGCTGATTCTCGCTGCCATGTTTATGCCAGTCTAGACACACTTGATTCCCTTATGGAGACATATCAATACATAGGTTTTAAGATTCTTACTAGTCAGATATTTTCCTCTGCGGGAAATATGGGGTTTTGAGTCCCTTTCGCTGAGGACGGTGTAGGTCTTGTCTATTCCATAGTTGGTTTTTGGAACGGTACCTGTGCTTATATCAAACTCTGGTTTTATGCATCACCCCACCTCTCCTTCCCCCTTAAGCAGGTATAAGAGTGTTTTCTAAATGTGAGACACTGTTCTCTTTCCTAACTCAGTTCAAGTGTAGCCATGTTTACAGGATCTTCATAAGTGATATCTTATGATAAGTTTCTTTTTCTGTGTGACTTATTTCACTTAGAATCATCGTACCTGAATCCACCCATTTTGCTGCTACTGGTCTTATGACATTGATTTCATGGCTGAGGGATATTCCATCGTACGTAAGTACCACAATTTTTTGAACCATGTTTATATTTTCTGGGATACTTAAGGTGTATCAAAGTTGAGGTCCTTGTATGCAGTGCAGCCTTAAATTTTGGGGTGGCTCTGTCTTATTGATTTTCAGTTTTCCCAAGGTATATTCCCTAGACTGGTAGTGCCCTTGGCTCTGTAGCTCTGTTCTTTACTTGTTTTAGGGAACAGAATGCACTCCTCCAGAGAGGCAGTTGGCAATTTACATCCCGCCCATCAGCATAACAAGGCTCCCTGTTCTCCAGGGCCTGTCTTGCCTTTCTTGTTCTTACACATTTTGTGGATGTCCCTTTTGACCGGGGGGAAGTGATACTTCTTTGTAGTGCAGATTTGCATTGCCCGCTTGCTTGCTTGGCCAAAAAGGGTGTATGCGTTTTCTCCTGAATATATTCAGGAGAAAACGCATACGCCCTTTTTGGCCAAGTGCATCATTGTCGAAGTTGTGCCCCTCTTCCTGTTCTTTAAAGGCGATTCCAACGTACCTCTTGAAATCTGTTTCCTGCTATTCTGCCTCGCTTTCAAGTCCGCCTCGTTGCCTTCCCTCAACAGATTTTTGGACGATAGTTGTCCTTTATTACTCGGCCAGTTTGTGAATTGCTGTGCCCCTGAGCTCCATTTTTCAACTCGTTTTTGGTGAGCTGACCGCAAGTCCAAAATTTTGGTTCAGGACCTATACTGGTTCCCGGTGGGTGGCTGAGAATTTGGTTAATTCTTCTTCCTGCCGGGAAATTACAGTGATATGTGCCCGTCCAAATGCCTAACAGCTACTCTCTCATTGGTTCTCCCTCTTCCCTTTCATCCTCTGCCAAATTGGCAACCTGTGCGAACCAAGAGGTTAAAGGGGCTGTCTCTCCATGTTGGGAGGTTGATAGTAAAGCAGACGGAAAGTCAAACCGGAGCACCAGGAGAGGGACTATGCGTTGAGTTTTAGAAACCTTTCGTATTCACAGTGTGTCCGTTCTCTAGGTTTCCCGCACATGTTATAGCTGTAGTAATATTCCCTTCAACCTGGAGAGTTCGGACCCATGGAATGGGTGCCATGCATTATTGCTTTAAAGGGTCTGCATTTGCTCACCCAATCTCACCAATCGTCTCAGTCCCAAGTGTCCCTCCTTATGCCACATCCAGCTGTCGTTGTAGATAGGGTCATTCCAGCCTTCATCAGAGACCCTGAAGGAATTGTAAAGAATTTCCCAGTTTTTTTGTTTTGTTTTTGAAATTCCTTTTTATAGTGGGTTTGAGCTGATTCTCGCTGCCATGTTTATGCCAGTCTAGACACACTTGATTCCCTTATGGAGACATATCAATACATAGGTTTTAAGATTCTTACTAGTCAGATATTTTCCTCTGCAGGAAATATGGGGTTTTGAGTCCCTTTCGCTGAGGATGGTGTAGGTCTTGTCTATTCCATAGTTGGTTTTTGGAACGGTACCTGTGCTTATATCAAACTCTGGTTTTATGCATCACCCCACCTCTCCTTCCCCCTTAAGCAGGTATAAGAGTGTTTTCTAAATGTGAGACACTGTTCTCTTTCCTAACTCAGTTCAAGTGTAGCCATGTTTACAGGATCTTCATAAGTGATATCTTATGATAAGTTTCTTTTTCTGTGTGACTTATTTCACTTAGAATCATCGTACCTGAATCCACCCATTTTGCTGCTACTGGTCTTATGACATTGATTTCATGGCTGAGGGATATTCCATCGTACGTAAGTACCACAATTTTTTGAACCATGTTTATATTTTCTGGGATACTTAAGGTGTATCAAAGTTGAGGTCCTTGTATGCAGTGCAGCCTTAAATTTTGGGGTGGCTCTGTCTTATTGATTTTCAGTTTTCCCAAGGTATATTCCCTAGACTGGTAGTGCCCTTGGCTCTGTAGCTCTGTTCTTTACTTGTTTTAGGGAACAGAATGCACTCCTCCAGAGAGGCAGTTGGCAATTTACATCCCGCCCATCAGCATAACAAGGCTCCCTGTTCTCCAGGGCCTGTCTTGCCTTTCTTGTTCTTACACATTTTGTGGATGTCCCTTTTGACCGGTGGGAAGTGATACTTCTTTGTAGTGCAGATTTACATTGCCCGCTTGCTTGCTTGGCCAAAAAGGGCGTATGCGTTTTCTCCTGAATATATTCAGGAGAAAACGCATACGCCCTTTTTGGCCAAGTGCATCATTGTCGAAGTTGTGCCCCTCTTCCTGTGCTTTAAAGGCGATTCCAACGTACCTCTTGAAATCTGTTTCCTGCTATTCTGCCTCGCTTTCAAGTCCGCCTCGTTGCCTTCCCTCAACAGATTTTTGGACGATAGTTGTCCTTTATTACTCGGCCAGTTTGTGAATGGCTGTGCCCCTGAGCTCCATTTTTCAACTCGTTTTTGGTGAGCTGACCGCAAGTCCAAAATTTTGGTTCAGGACCTATACTGGTTCCCGGTGGGTGGCTGAGAATTTGGTTAATTCTTCTTCCTGCCGGGAAATTACAGTGATATATGCCCGTCCAAATGCCTAACAGCTACTCTCTCATTGGTTCTCCCTCTTCCCTTTCATCCTCTGCCAAATTGGCAACCTGTGCGAACCAAGAGATTAAAGGGGCTGTCTCTCCAAGTTGGGAGGTTGATAGTAAAGCAGACGGAAAGTCAAACCGGAGCACCAGGAGAGGGACTATGCGTTGAGTTTTAGAAACCTTTCGTATTCACAGTGTGTCCGTTCTCTAGGTTTCCCGCACATGTTATAGCTGTAGTAATATTCCCTTCAACCTGGAGAGTTCGGACCCATGGAATGGGTGCCATGCATTATTGTTTTAAAGGGTCTGCATTTGCTCACCCAATCTCACCAATCGTCTCAGTCCCAAGTGTCCCTCCTTATGCCACATCCAGCTGTCGTTGTATATAGGGTCATTCCAGCCTTCATCAGAGACCCTGAAGGAATTGTAAAGAATTTCCCAGTTTTTTTGTTTTGTTTTTGAAAATCCTTTTTATACTGGGTTTGAGCTGATTCTCGCTGCCATGTTTATGCTAGTCTAGACACACTTGATTCCCTTATGGAGACATATCAATACATAGGTTTTAAGATTCTTACTAGTCAGATACTTTCCTCTGCGGGAAATATGGGGTTTTGAGTCCCTTTCACTGAGGACGGTGTAGGTCTTGTCTATTCCATAGTTGGTTTTTGGAACGGTACCTGTGCTTATATCAAACACTGGTTTTATGCATCACCCCACCTCTCCTTCCCCCTTAAGCAGGTATAAGAGTGTTTTCTAAATGTGAGACACTGTTCTCTTTCCTAACTCAGTTCAAGTGTAGCCATGTTTACAGGATCTTCATAAGTGATATCTTATGATAAGTTTCTTTTTCTGTGTGACTTATTTCACTTAGAATCATCGTACCTGAATCCACCCATTTTGCTGCTACTGGCCTTATGACATTGATTTCATGGCTGAGGGATATTCCATCGTACGTAAGTACCACAATTTTTTGAACCATGTTTATATTTTCTGGGATACTTAAGGTGTATCCAAGTTGAGGTCCTTGTATGCAGTGCAGCCCTAAATTTTGGGGTGGCTCTGTCTTATTGATTTTCAGTTTTCCCAAGGTATATTCCCTAGACTGGTAGTGCCCTTGGCTCTGTAGCTCTGTTCTTTACTTGTTTTAGGGAACAGAATGCACTCCTCCAGAGAGGCAGTTGGCAATTTACATCCCGCCAATCAGCATAACAAGGCTCCCTGTTCTCCAGGGCCTGTCTTGCCTTTCTTGTTCTTACACATTTTGTGGATGTCCCTTTTGACCGGTGGGAAGTGATACTTCTTTGTAGTGCAGATTTGCATTGCCCGCTTGCTTGCTTGGCCAAAAAGGGCGTATGCGTTTTCTCCTGAATATATTCAGGAGAAAACACATACGCCCTTTTTGGCCAAGTGCATCATTGTCGAAGTTGTGCCCCTCTTCCTGTGCTTTAAAGGCGATTCCAACGTACCTCTTGAAATCTGTTTCCTGCTATTCTGCCTCGCTTTCAAGTCCGCCTCGTTGCCTTCCCTCAACAGATTTTTGGACGATAGTTGTCCTTTATTACTCGGCCAGTTTGTGAATTGCTGTGCCCCTGAGCTCCATTTTTCAACTCGTTTTTGGTGAGCTGACCGCAAGTCCAAAACTTTGGTTCAGGACCTATACTGGTTCCCGGTGGGTGGCTGAGAATTTGGTTAATTCTTCTTCCTGCCGGGAAATTACAGTGATATGTGCCCGTCCAAATGCCTAACAGCTACTCTCTCATTGGTTCTCCCTCTTCCCTTTCATCCTCTGCCAAATTGGCAACCTGTGCGAACCAAGAGGTTAAAGGGGCTGTCTCTCCAAGTTGGGAGGTTGATAGTAAAGCAGACGGAAAGTCAAACCGGAGCACCAGGAGAGGGACTATGCGTTGAGTTTTAGAAACGTTTCGTATTCACAGTGTGTCCGTTCTCTAGGTTTCCCGCACTTGTTATAGCTGTAGTAATATTCCCTTCAACCTGGAGAGTTCGGACCCATGGAATGGGTGCCATGCATTATTGCTTTAAAGGGTCTGCATTTGCTCACCCAATCTCACCAATCGTCTCAGTCCCAAGTGTCCCTCCTTATGCCACATCCAGCTGTCATTGTAGATAGGGTCATTCCAGCTTTCATCAGAGACCCTGAAGGAATTGCAAAGAATTTCCCAGTTTTTTTGTTTTGTTTTTGAAATTCCTTTTTATAGTGGGTTTGAGCTGATTCTCGCTGCCATGTTTATGCCAGTCTAGACACACTTGATTCCCTTACGGAGACATATCAATACATAGGTTTTAAGATTCTTACTAGTCAGATATTTTCCTCTGCGGGAAATATGGGGTTTTGAGTCCCTTTCGCTGAGGACGGTGTAGGTCTTGTCTATTCCATAGTTGGTTTTTGGAACGGTACCTGTGCTTATATCAAACTCTGGTTTTATGCATCACCCCACCTCTCCTTCCCCCTTAAGCAGGTATAAGAGTGTTTTCTAAATGTGAGACACTGTTCTCTTTCCTAACTCAGTTCAAGTGTAGCCATGTTTACAGGATCTTCATAAGTGATATCTTATGATAAGTTTCTTTTTCTGTGTGACTTATTTCACTTAGAATCATCGTACCTGAATCCACCCATTTTGCTGCTACTGGTCTTATGACATTGATTTCATGGCTGAGGGATATTCCATCGTACGTAAGTACCACAATTTTTTGAACCATGTTTATATTTTCTGGGATACTTAAGGTGTATCCAAGTTGAGGTCCTTGTATGCAGTGCAGCCCTAAATTTTGGGGTGGCTCTGTCTTATTGATTTTCAGTTTTCCCAAGGTATATTCCCTAGACTGGTAGTGCCCTTGGCTCTGTAGCTCTGTTCTTTACTTGTTTTAGGGAACAGAATGCACTCCTCCAGAGAGGCAGTTGGCATTTTACATCCCGCCCATCAGCATAACAAGGCTCCCTGTTCTCCAGGGCCTGTCTTGCTTTTCTTGTTCTTACACATTTTGTGGATGTCCCTTTTGACCGGTGGGAAGTGATACTTCTTTGTAGTGCAGATTTGCATTGCCCGCTTGCTTGCTTGGCCAAAAAGGGCGTATGCGTTTTCTCCTGAATATATTCAGGAGAAAACGCATACGCCCTTTTTGGCCAAGTGCATCATTGTCGAAGCTGTGCCCCTCTTCCTGTGCTTTAAAGGCGATTCCAACGTACCTCTTGAAATCTGTTTCCTGCTATTCTGCCTCGCTTTCAAGTCCGCCTCGTTGCCTTCCCTCAACAGATTTTTGGACGATAGTTGTCCTTTATTACTCGGCCAGTTTGTGAATTGCTGTGCCCCTGAGCTCCATGTTTCAACTCGTTTTTGGTGAGCTGACCGCAAGTCCAAAATTTTGGTTCAGGACCTATACTGGTTCCCGGTGGGTGGCTGAGAATTTGGTTAATTCTTCTTCCTGCCGGGAAATTACAGTGATATGTGCCCGTCCAAATGCCTAACAGCTACTCTCTCATTGGTTCTCCCTCTTCCCTTTCATCCTCTGCCAAATTGGCAACCTGTGCGAACCAAGAGGTTAAAGGCGCTGTCTCTCCAAGTTTGGAGGTTGATAGTAAAGCAGACGGAAAGTCAAACCGGAGCACCACGAAAGGGACTATTCGTTGAGTTTTAGAAACCTTTCGTATTCACAGTGTGTCCGTTCTCTAGGTTTCCCGCACATCTTATAGCTGTAGTAATATTCCCTTCAACCTGGAGAGTTCGGACCCATGGAATGGGTGCCATGCATTATTGCTTTAAAGGGTCTGCATTTGCTCACCCAATCTCACCAATCGTCTCAGTCCCAAGTGTCCCTCCTTATGCCACATCCAGCTGTCGTTGTAGATAGGGTCATTCCAGCCTTCATCAGAGACCCTGAAGGAATTGTAAAGAATTTCCCAGTTTTTTTGTTTTGTTTTTGAAAATCCTTTTTATAGTGGGTTTGAGCTGATTCTCGCTGCCATGTTTATGCCAGTCTAGACACACTTGATTCCCTTATGGAGACATATCAATACATAGGTTTTAAGATTCTTACTAGTCAGATACTTTCCTCTGCGGGAAATATGGGGTTTTGAGTCCCTTTCACTGAGGACGGTGTAGGTCTTGTCTATTCCATAGTTGGTTTTTGGAACGGTACCTGTGCTTATATCAAACTCTGGTTTTATGCATCACCCCACCTCTCCTTCCCCCTTAAGCAGGTATAAGAGTGTTTTCTAAATGTGAGACACTGTTCTCTTTCCTAACTCAGTTCAAGTGTAGCCATGTTTACAGGATCTTCATAAGTGATATCTTATGATAAGTTTCTTTTTCTGTGTGACTTATTTCACTTAGAATCATCGTACCTGAATCCACCCATTTTGCTGCTACTGGTCTTATGACATTGATTTCATGGCTGAGGGATATTCCATCGTACGTAAGTACCACAATTTTTTGAACCATGTTTATATTTTCTGGGATACTTAAGGTGTATCCAAGTTGAGGTCCTTGTATGCAGTGCAGCCCTAAATTTTGGGGTGGCTCTGTCTTATTGATTTTCAGTTTTCCCAAGGTATATTCCCTAGACTGGTAGTGCCCTTGGCTCTGTAGCTCTGTTCTTTACTTGTTTTAGGGAACAGAATGCACTCCTCCAGAGAGGCAGTTGGCAATTTACATCCCGCCCATCAGCATAACAAGGCTCCCTGTTCTCCAGGGCCTGTCTTGCCTTTCTGGTTTTTACACATTTTGTGGATGTCCCTTTTGACCGGTGGGAAGTGATACTTCTTTGTAGTGCAGATTTGCATTGCCCGCTTGCTTGCTTGGCCAAAAAGGGCGTATGCGTTTTCTCCTGAATATATTCAGGAGAAAACGCATACGCCCTTTTTGGCCAAGTGCATCATTGTCGAAGTTGTGCCCCTCTTCCTGTGCTTTAAAGGCGATTCCAACGTACCTCTTGAAATCTGTTTCCTGCTATTCTGCCTCGCTTTCAAGTCCGCCTCGTTGCCTTCCCTCAACAGATTTTTGGACGATAGTTGTCCTTTATTACTTGGCCAGTTTGTGAATTGCTGTGCCCCTGAGCTCCATTTTTCAACTCGTTTTTGGTGAGCTGACCTCAAGTCCAAAATTTTGGTTCAGGACCTATACTGGTTCCCGGTGGGTGGCTGAGAATTTGGTTAATTCTTCTTCCTGCCGGGAAATTACAGTGATATGTGCCCATCCAAATGCCTAACAGCTACTCTCTCATTGGTTCTCCCTCTTCCCTTTCATCCTCTGCCAAATTGGCAACCTGTGTGAACCAAGAGGTTAAAGGGGCTGTCTCTCCAAGTTGGGAGGTTGATAGTAAAGCAGACGGAAAGTCAAACCGGAGCACCACGAAAGGGACTATTCGTTGAGTTTTAGAAACCTTTCGTATTCACAGTGTGTCCGTTCTCTAGGTTTCCCGCACATGTTATAGCTGTAGTAATATTCCCTTCAACCTGGAGAGTTCGGACCCATGGAATGGGTGCCATGCATTATTGCTTTAAAGGGTCTGCATTTGCTCACCCAATCTCACCAATCATCTCAGTCCCAAGTGTCCCTCCTTATGCCACATCCAGCTGTCGTTGTAGATAGGGTCATTCCAGCTTTCATCAGAGACCCTGAAGGAATTGTAAAGAATTTCCCAGTTTTTTTGTTTTGTTTTTGAAATTCCTTTTTATAGTGGGTTTGAGCTGATTCTCGCTGCCATGTTTATGCCAGTCTAGACACACTTGATTCCCTTACGGAGACATATCAATACATAGGTTTTAAGATTCTTACTAGTCAGATATTTTCCTCTGCGGGAAATATGGGGTTTTGAGTCCCTTTCGCTGAGGACGGTGTAGGTCTTGTCTATTCCATAGTTGGTTTTTGGAACGGTACCTGTGCTTATATCAAACTCTGGTTTTATGCATCACCCCACCTCTCCTTCCCCCTTAAGCAGGTATAAGAGTGTTTTCTAAATGTGAGACACTGTTCTCTTTCCTAACTCAGTTCAAGTGTAGCCATGTTTACAGGATCTTCATAAGTGATATCTTATGATAAGTTTCTTTTTCTGTGTGACTTATTTCACTTAGAATCATCGTACCTGAATCCACCCATTTTGCTGCTACTGGTCTTATGACATTGATTTCATGGCTGAGGGATATTCCATCGTACGTAAGTACCACAATTTTTTGAACCATGTTTATATTTTCTGGGATACTTAAGGTGTATCCAAGTTGAGGTCCTTGTATGCAGTGCAGCCCTAAATTTTGGGGTGGCTCTGTCTTATTGATTTTCAGTTTTCCCAAGGTATATTCCCTAGACTGGTAGTGCCCTTGGCTCTGTAGCTCTGTTCTTTACTTGTTTTAGGGAACAGAATGCACTCCTCCAGAGAGGCAGTTGGCAATTTACATCCCGCCCATCAGCATAACAAGGCTCCCTGTTCTCCAGGGCCTGTCTTGCTTTTCTTGTTCTTACACATTTTGTGGATGTCCCTTTTGACCGGTGGGAAGTGATACTTCTTTGTAGTGCAGATTTGCATTGCCCGCTTGCTTGCTTGGCCAAAAAGGGCGTATGCGTTTTCTCCTGAATATATTCAGGAGAAAACGCATACGCCCTTTTTGGCCAAGTGCATCATTGTCGAAGCTGTGCCCCTCTTCCTGTGCTTTAAAGGCGATTCCAACGTACCTCTTGAAATCTGTTTCCTGCTATTCTGCCTCGCTTTCAAGTCCGCCTCGTTGCCTTCCCTCAACAGATTTTTGGACGATAGTTGTCCTTTATTACTCGGCCAGTTTGTGAATTGCTGTGCCCCTGAGCTCCATGTTTCAACTCGTTTTTGGTGAGCTGACCGCAAGTCCAAAATTTTGGTTCAGGACCTATACTGGTTCCCGGTGGGTGGCTGAGAATTTGGTTAATTCTTCTTCCTGCCGGGAAATTACAGTGATATGTGCCCGTCCAAATGCCTAACAGCTACTCTCTCATTGGTTCTCCCTCTTCCCTTTCATCCTCTGCCAAATTGGCAACCTGTGCGAACCAAGAGGTTAAAGGCGCTGTCTCTCCAAGTTTGGAGGTTGATAGTAAAGCAGACGGAAAGTCAAACCGGAGCACCACGAAAGGGACTATTCCTTGAGTTTTAGAAACCTTTCGTATTCACAGTGTGTCCGTTCTCTAGGTTTCCCGCACATCTTATAGCTGTAGTAATATTCCCTTCAACCTGGAGAGTTCGGACCCATGGAATGGGTGCCATGCATTATTGCTTTAAAGGGTCTGCATTTGCTCACCCAATCTCACCAATCGTCTCAGTCCCAAGTGTCCCTCCTTATGCCACATCCAGCTGTCGTTGTAGATAGGGTCATTCCAGCCTTCATCAGAGACCCTGAAGGAATTGTAAAGAATTTCCCAGTTTTTTTGTTTTGTTTTTGAAAATCCTTTTTATAGTGGGTTTGAGCTGATTCTCGCTGCCATGTTTATGCCAGTCTAGACACACTTGATTCCCTTATGGAGACATATCAATACATAGGTTTTAAGATTCTTACTAGTCAGATACTTTCCTCTGCGGGAAATATGGGGTTTTGAGTCCCTTTCACTGAGGACGGTGTAGGTCTTGTCTATTCCATAGTTGGTTTTTGGAACGGTACCTGTGCTTATATCAAACTCTGGTTTTATGCATCACCCCACCTCTCCTTCCCCCTTAAGCAGGTATAAGAGTGTTTTCTAAATGTGAGACACTGTTCTCTTTCCTAACTCAGTTCAAGTGTAGCCATGTTTACAGGATCTTCATAAGTGATATCTTATGATAAGTTTCTTTTTCTGTGTGACTTATTTCACTTAGAATCATCGTACCTGAATCCACCCATTTTGCTGCTACTGGTCTTATGACATTGATTTCATGGCTGAGGGATATTCCATCGTACGTAAGTACCACAATTTTTTGAACCATGTTTATATTTTCTGGGATACTTAAGGTGTATCCAAGTTGAGGTCCTTGTATGCAGTGCAGCCCTAAATTTTGGGGTGGCTCTGTCTTATTGATTTTCAGTTTTCCCAAGGTATATTCCCTAGACTGGTAGTGCCCTTGGCTCTGTAGCTCTGTTCTTTACTTGTTTTAGGGAACAGAATGCACTCCTCCAGAGAGGCAGTTGGCAATTTACATCCCGCCCATCAGCATAACAAGGCTCCCTGTTCTCCAGGGCCTGTCTTGCCTTTCTGGTTTTTACACATTTTGTGGATGTCCCTTTTGACCGGTGGGAAGTGATACTTCTTTGTAGTGCAGATTTGCATTGCCCGCTTGCTTGCTTGGCCAAAAAGGGCGTATGCGTTTTCTCCTGAATATATTCAGGAGAAAACGCATACGCCCTTTTTGGCCAAGTGCATCATTGTCGAAGTTGTGCCCCTCTTCCTGTGCTTTAAAGGCGATTCCAACGTACCTCTTGAAATCTGTTTCCTGCTATTCTGCCTCGCTTTCAAGTCCGCCTCGTTGCCTTCCCTCAACAGATTTTTGGACGATAGTTGTCCTTTATTACTTGGCCAGTTTGTGAATTGCTGTGCCCCTGAGCTCCATTTTTCAACTCGTTTTTGGTGAGCTGACCGCAAGTCCAAAATTTTGGTTCAGGACCTATACTGGTTCCCGGTGGGTGGCTGAGAATTTGGTTAATTCTTCTTCCTGCCGGGAAATTACAGTGATATGTGCCCGTCCAAATGCCTAACAGCTACTCTCTCATTGGTTCTCCCTCTTCCCTTTCATCCTCTGCCAAATTGGCAACCTGTGTGAACCAAGAGGTTAAAGGGGCTGTCTCTCCAAGTTGGGAGGTTGATAGTAAAGCAGACGGAAAGTCAAACCGGAGCACCACGAAAGGGACTATTCGTTGAGTTTTAGAAACCTTTCGTATTCACAGTGTGTCCGTTCTCTAGGTTTCCCGCACATGTTATAGCTGTAGTAATATTCCCTTCAACCTGGAGAGTTCGGACCCATGGAATGGGTGCCATGCATTATTGCTTTAAAGGGTCTGCATTTGCTCACCCAATCTCACCAATCATCTCAGTCCCAAGTGTCCCTCCTTATGCCACATCCAGCTGTCGTTGTAGATAGGGTCATTCCAGCTTTCATCAGAGACCCTGAAGGAATTGTAAAGAATTTCCCAGTTTTTTTGTTTTGTTTTTGAAATTCCTTTTTATAGTGGGTTTGAGCTGATTCTCGCTGCCATGTTTATGCCAGTCTAGACACACTTGATTCCCTTACGGAGACATATCAATACATAGGTTTTAAGATTCTTACTAGTCAGATATTTTCCTCTGCGGGAAATATGGGGTTTTGAGTCCCTTTCGCTGAGGACGGTGTAGGTCTTGTCTATTCCATAGTTGGTTTTTGGAACGGTACCTGTGCTTATATCAAACTCTGGTTTTATGCATCACCCCACCTCTCCTTCCCCCTTAAGCAGGTATAAGAGTGTTTTCTAAATGTGAGACACTGTTCTCTTTCCTAACTCAGTTCAAGTGTAGCCATGTTTACAGGATCTTCATAAGTGATATCTTATGATAAGTTTCTTTTTCTGTGTGACTTATTTCACTTAGAATCATCGTACCTGAATCCACCCATTTTGCTGCTACTGGTCTTATGACATTGATTTCATGGCTGAGGGATATTCCATCGTACGTAAGTACCACAATTTTTTGAACCATGTTTATATTTTCTGGGATACTTAAGGTGTATCCAAGTTGAGGTCCTTGTATGCAGTGCAGCCCTAAATTTTGGGGTGGCTCTGTCTTATTGATTTTCAGTTTTCCCAAGGTATATTCCCTAGACTGGAAGTGCCCTTGGCTCTGTAGCTCTGTTCTTTACTTGTTTTAGGGAACAGAATGCACTCCTCCAGAGAGGCAGTTGGCATTTTACATCCCGCCCATCAGCATAACAAGGCTCCCTGTTCTCCAGGGCCTGTCTTGCTTTTCTTGTTCTTACACATTTTGTGGATGTCCCTTTTGACCGGTGGGAAGTGATACTTCTTTGTAGTGCAGATTTGCATTGCCCGCTTGCTTGCTTGGCCAAAAAGGGCGTATGCGTTTTCTCCTGAATATATTCAGGAGAAAACGCATACGCCCTTTTTGGCCAAGTGCATCATTGTCGAAGTTGTGCCCCTCTTCCTGTGCTTTAAAGGCGATTCCAACGTACCTCTTGAAATCTGTTTCCTGCTATTCTGCCTCGCTTTCAAGTCCGCCTCGTTGCCTTCCCTCAACAGATTTTTGGACGATAGTTGTCCTTTATTACTCGGCCAGTTTGTGAATTGCTGTGCCCCTGAGCTCCATTTTTCAACTCGTTTTTGGTGAGCTGACCGCAAGTCCAAAATTTTGGTTCAGGAACTATACTGGTTCCCGGTGGGTGGCTGAGAATTTGGTTAATTCTTCTTCCTGCCGGGAAATTACAGTGATATGTGCCCGTCCAAATGCCTAACAGCTACTCTCTCATTGGTTCTCCCTCTTCCCTTTCATCCTCTGCCAAATTGGCAACCTGTGCGAACCAAGAGGTTAAAGGGGCTGTCTCTGCAATTTGGGAGGTTGATAGTAAAGCAGACGGAAAGTCAACCGGAGCACCAGGAGAGGGACTATTCGTTGAGTTTTAGAAACCTTTCGTATTCACAGTGTGTCCGTTCTCTAGGTTTCCCGCACATCTTATAGCTGTAGTAATATTCCCTTCAACCTGGAGAGTTCGGACCCATGGAATGGGTGCCATGCATTATTGCTTTAAAGGGTCTGCATTTGCTCACCCAATCTCACCCAATCCTCTCAGTCCCAAGTTTCCAGCCTTATGCCACATCCAGCTGTCATTGTAGATATGGTCATTCCTGCTTTCATCAGAGACCCTGAAGGAATTGTAAAGAATTTCCCAGTTTTTTTGTTTTGTTTTTGAAATTCCTTTTTATAGTGGGTTTGAGCTGATTCTCGCTGCCATGTTTATGCCAGTCTGACACACTTGTTTCCCTTATGGAGACATATCAATACATACGTTTTAAGATTCTTACTAGTCAGATATATTCCTCTGCAGGAAATATGGGGTTTTGAGTCCCTTTCCCTGAGGAAGGTGTAGGTCTTGTCTATTCCATAGTTGGTTTTTGGAACGGTACCTGTGCTTATATCAAACTCTGGTTTTATGCATCACCCCACCTCTCCTTCCCCCTTAAGCAGGCATAAGAGTGTTTTCTAAATGTGAGACACTGTTCTCTTTCCTAACTCAGTTCAAGTGTAGCCATGTTTACAGGATCTTCATAAGTGATATCTTATGATAAGTTCCTTTTTCTGTGTCACTTATTTCACTTAGAATCATCGTACCTGAATCTACCCATTTTGCTGCTACTGGTCTTATGACATTGATTTCATGGCTGTGGGATATTCCATCGTACGTAAGTACCGCAATTTTTTGAACCATTTTTATATTTCCTGGGATATTTAAGGTGTACCCAAGTTGAGGTCCTTGTAAGCAGTGCAGCCCTAAATTTTGGAGTGGCTCTGTCTTATTGATTTTCAGTTTTCCCAAGGTATATTCCCTAGACTGGAAGTGCCCTTGGCTCTGTAGCTCTGTTGTTTACTTCTTTTATGGAACACAATGCACTCCTCCAGAGAGGCAGTTGGCAATTTACATCCCGCCCATCAGCATAACAAGGCTCCCTGTTCTCCAGGGCCTGTCTTGCCTTTCTGGTTTTTACACATTTTGTGGATGTCCCTTTTGACCGGTGGGAAGTGATACTTCTTTGTAGTGCAGATTTGCATTACCCGCTTGCTTGCTTGGCCAAAAAGGGCCTATGCGTTTTCTCCTGAATATATTCAGGAGAAAACACATACGCCGTTTTTGGCCAAGTGCATCATTGTCGAAGTTGTGCCCCTCTTCCTGTGCTTTAAAGGCGATTCCAACGTACCTCTTGAAATCTGTTTCCTGCTATTCTGCCTCGCTTTCAAGTCCGCCTCGTTGTCTTCCCTCAACAGATTTTTGGACGATAGTTGTCCTTTATTACTCGGCCAGTTTGTGAATTGCTGTGCCGCTGAGCTCCATTTTTCAACTCGTTTTTGGTGAGCTGACCGCAAGTCCAAAATTTTGGTCCAGGACCTATTCTGGTTCCCGGTGGGTGGCTGAGACTTTGGTTAATTCTTCCTCCTGCTGGGAAGTTAGAGTGATATGTGCCCGTCCAAATGCCTAACAGCTGCTCTCTCATTGGTTCTCCCTCTTCCCTTTCATCCTCTGCCAAATTGGAAACCTGTGCGAACCAGGAGGTTAAAGGGGCTTTCTCTCCAAGATGGGAGATTGAAAGTAAACGGATGGACAGTCAAACCGGAGCACCAGGAGAGAGACTATCCGTTGAGTTTTAGAAACCTTTCATATTCACAGTGTGTCCGTTCTCTAGATTTCTCGTACATGTTATAACTGTAGTAATATTCCCTTCAACCTGGAGAGTTGGGACCCATGGCATTGGTGCCATGCATTATTGCTTTAAAGGGTCTGCATTTGCTCACCCAATCTCACCAATCCTCTCAGTCCCAAGTGTCCAGCCTTATGCCACATCCAGCTGTCGTTGTAGATTGGGTCTTTCCAGGTTTCATCAGAGACCCTGAAGGAATTGTAAGGAATTTCCCAGTTTTTTTGTTTTGTTTTTGAAATTCCTTTTTATAGTGGGTTTGAGCGGATTCTCGCTGCCATGTTTATGCCAGTCTAGAATCACTTGATTCCCTTACAGAGACATATCAATACATAGGTTTTAAGATTCTTACTAGTCAGATATATTCTTCTATGGGAAATATGGGGTTTTGAGTCCCTTTCACTGAGGAAGGTGTAGGTCTTGTCTATTCCATAGTTGGTTTTTGGAACGGTACCTCTGCTTATATCAAACTCTGGTTTTATGCATCACCCCTCCTCTCCTTCCCCCTTAAGCAGCCATAAGAGTGTTTTCTAAATGTGAGACACTGTTCTCTTTCCTAACTCAGTTCAAGTGTAGCCATGTTTACAGGATCTTCATAAGTGATATCTTATGATAAGTTTCTTTTTCTGTGTGACTTATTTCACTTAGAATCATCGTACCTGAATCCACCCATTTTGCTGCTACTGGTCTTATGACATTGATTTCATGGATGAGGTATATTCCATCGTACGTAAGTACCACAATTTTTTGAACCATTTTTATATTTCCTGGGATATTTAAGGTGTACCCAAGTTGAGGTCCTTGTAAGCAGTGCAGCGCTAAATTTTGGGGTGGCTCTGTCTTATGATTTTCAGTTTACTCAAGGTATATTCCCTAGACTGGAAGTGCCGTTGGCTCTGTCGCTCTGTTCTTTTCCTTGTTTTAGGGAACGCAATGTACTCCTCCAGAGGGGCAGTTGGCAATTTACATCCTGCCCATCAGCATAACAAGGCTTCCTGTTCTCCAGGGCCTGTCTTGCCTTTCTGGTTTTTACACATTTTGTGGATGTCCCTTTTGACCGGTGGGAAGTGATACTTCTTTGTAGTGCAGATTTGCAGTGTCCGCTTGCCTGCTTGGCCAAAAAGGGCGTATGCGTTTTCTCCTGAATATATTCAGGATAAATCGCATACACCCTTTTTGGCCAAGTGCATCATTGTCGAAGTTGTGCCCCTCTTCGTGTGCCTTAAAGTCGATTCCAACGTACCTCTTGAAATCTGTTTCCTGCTATTCTGCCTCGCTTTCAAGTCCGCCTCGTTGCCTACCCTCAACAGATTTTTGGACGATAGTTGTCCTTTATTACTCGGTCAGTTTGTGAATTGCTGTGCCCCTGAGCTCCATTTTTCAACTCGTTTTTTGTGAGCTGACCGCAAGCCCAAAATTTTGGTTCAGGACCTATACTGGTTCCCGGTGGGTGGCTGACACCTTGGTTAATTCTTCTTCCGGCGGAGAAATTACAGTGATATGTGCCCGGGCAAACGCCTAACAGCTACTCTCTCATTGTTTCTCCCTCTTCCCTTTCATCCTCTGCCAAATTGGCAACCCATGGAAACCAGGTGGTTAAATTGGCTGTCTCTCCAAGTTGGGAGGTTGATAGTAAAGCATATGGAAAGTCAAACCGGGGCTCCAGGAGAGGGACTATTCGTTGAGTTTTAGAAACCTTTCATATTCACAGTGTGTCCGTTCTCTAGGTTTCCCTTACATGTTATAACTGTAGTAATATTCCCTCTAACATGGAGAGTTGGGAACCATGGAATGTGTGCCAGGCATTTGTGCTTTAAAGGGTCTGCATTTGCTCACCCAATCTCACCAATCGTCTCAGTGTCAAGTGTCCCTCCTTATGCCACATCCAGCTGTCATTGTACATAGGGTCATTGAAGGTTTCATCAGAGACCCTGAAGGAATTTTAAAGAATTATGCAGTTTTTTCGTTTTGTTTTTGAAATTCCTTTTTATAATGTGTTTGAGCTGATTCTCGCTGCCATGTTTATGCCAGTCTAGACACACTTGATTCCCTTACGGAGACATATCAATACATAGGTTTTAAGATTCTTACTAGTCAGATATATTTCTCTGCAGGAAATATGGGGTTTTGAGACCCTTTCACTGAGGAAGGTGTAGGTCTTGTCTATTCCATAGTTGGTTTTTGGAACGGTACCTGTGCTTATATCAAACTCTGGTTTTATGCATCACCCCACCTCTCCTTCCCCCTTAAGCAGGCATAAGAGTGTTTTCTAAATGTGAGACACTGTTCTCTTTCCTAACTCAGTTCAAGTGTAGCCATGTTTACAGAATCTTCATAAGTGATATCTTATGATAAATTTCTTTCTCTGTGTGACTTATTTCACTTAGAATCATCGTACCTGAAACCACCCATTTTGCTGCTACTGGTCTTATGACATTGATTTCATGGCTGAGGGATATTCCATCGTACGTAAGTACCACAATTTTTTGAACCATTTTTATATTTCCTGGGATATTTAATGTGTACCCAAGTTGAGGTCCTTGTAAGCAGTGCAGCCCTAAATTTCGGGGTGGCTCTGTCTTATTGATTTTCAGTTTTCCCAAGGTATATTCCCTAGACTGGAAGTGCCCTTGCCTCTGTAGCTCTGTTCTTTACTTGTTTTAGGGAACACAATGTACTCCTCCAGAGAGGCAGTTGGCAATTTACATCCCGCCCATCAGCATAACAAGGCTCCCTGTTCTCCATGGCCTGTCTTGCCTTTCTAGTTTTTACACATTTTGTGGTTGTCCCTTTTGACCGGTGGGAAGTGATACATCTTTGTAGTGCAGATTTGCATTTTCCACTTGCTTGCTTGGTCAAAAATGCCGTATGCATTTTCTCCTGAATATATTCAGGAGAAAACGCATACGCCCTTTTTGGCCAAGTGCATCATTGTCGAAGTGTTGCCCCTCTTCCTGTGCTTAAAGGCGATTCCAACATACCTCTTGAAATCTGTTTCCTGCTATTCTGCCTCGCTTTCAAGTCCGCCTCGTTGCCTTCCCTCAACAGATTTTTGGACGATAGTTGTCCTTTATTACTCGGCCAGTTTGTGAATTGCTGTGCCCCTGAGCTCCATTTTTCAACTCGTTTTCGGTGAGCTGATCGCAAGTCCAAAATTTTGGTTCAGGATCTATGCTGGTTCCCAGTGCGGGGCTGAGACTTTGGTTAATTCTTCTTCCTGCCGGGAAGTTAGAGTGATATGTGCCCGTCCAAATGTCTAACAGCTACTCTCTCATTGGTTCTCCCTCTTCCCTTTCATCCTCTGCCAAATTGGAAACCTGTGCGAACCAGGAGGTTAAAGGGGCTGTCTCTCCAAGTTGGGAGATTGATAGTAAAGCAGAAGGAAAGTCAAACCGGAGCACCATGGGAGGGTCTATTCGTTGAGTTTTAGAAACGTTTCGTATTCACAGTGTGTCCGTTCTCTAGGTTTCCCGTACATGTTATAGCTGTAGTAATATTCCCTTCAACCTGGAGAGTTCGGACCCATGTAATGGGTGCCAGGCATTATTGCTTTAAAGGGACTGCATTTGCTCACCCAATCTCACCAATCCTCTCAGTCCCAAGTGTCCAGCCTTATGCCACCTCCAGCTGTCGTTTTAGAAAGGGTCATTCCAGGTTTCATCAGAGACCCTGAAGGAATTGTAAAGAATTTCCCAGTTTTTTGGTTTTGTTTTGGAAATTCCTTTTTATAGTGGGTTTGAGCTGATTCTCGCTGCCATGTTTATGGCAGTCTAGACACACTTGATTCCCTTACAGAGACATATCAATACATAGGTTTTAAGATTTTTACTAGTCAGATATATTCCTCTGCGGGAAATATGGGGTTTTGAGTCCCTTTCACTGAGGAAGGTGTAGGTCTTGACTATTCCATAGTTGGTTTTTGGAACGGTATCTGTGCTTATATCAAACTCAGGTTTTATGCATCACCCCACCTCTCCTTCCGCCTTAAGCAGGCATAAGAGTGTTTTCTAAATGTGAGACACTGTTCTCTTTCCTAACTCAGTTCAAGTGTAGCCATGTTTACAGGATCTTCATAAGTGATATCTTATGATAAGTTTCTTTTTCTGTGTGACTTATTTCACTTAGAATCATCGTACCTGAATCCAGCTATTTTGCTGCTACTGCTCTTATGCCATTGATTTCATAGCTGAGGGATATTCCATCGTACGTAAGTACCACAATTTTTTGAACCATTTTTATATTTCCCGTGATATTTAAGGCGTACCCAGCTTGAGGTCCTTGTAAGCAGTGCAGCCCTAAATTTTGGGGTGGCTCTGTCTTATTGATATTCAGTTTTCCCAAGGTATATTCCCTAGACTGGAAGTGCCCTTGGCTCTGTAGCTCTGTTCTTTACTGGTTTTAGAGAACACAATGCACTCCTCCAGAGAGGCAGTTGGCAATTTACATCCCGCCCATCTGAATAACAAGGCTCCCTGTTCTCCGGGGCCTGGCTTGCCTTTCTGGTTTTTACACATTTTGTGGATGTCCCTTTTGACCGGTGGGAAGTGACACTTCTTTGTAGTGCAGATTTTCATTGCCCGCTTGCTTGCTTGGCCAAAAAGGGCGTATGCGTTTTCTCCTGAATATATTCAGGAGAAAACGCATACGCCCTTTTTGGCCAAGTGCATCATTGTCGAAGTTGTGCCCCTATTCCTGTGCTTTAAAGGCGATTCCAACGTACCTCTTGAAACCTGTTTCCGGCTATTCTGCCTCACTTTCAATCTGCCTCGTTGCCTTTCCTCAACAGATTTTTGGACGATAGTTGTCCTTTATTACTCGGCCTGTTTGTGAATTGCTGTGCCCCTGAGCTCCATTTTTCAACTCGTTTTTTGTGAGCTGACCGCAAGTCCAAAATTTTGGTGCAGGACCTATACTGGTTCCCGGTGGGTGGCTGAGACTTTGGTTAATTCTTCTTCCTGCCGGGAAATTATAGTGACATGTGCCCGTCCAAATGCCTAACAGCTACTCTCTCATTGGTTCTCCCTCTTCCCTTTCATCCTCTGCCAAATTGGCAACCTGTGCGAACCAGGAGGTTAAACGGGCTGTCTCTCCAAGTTTGGAGGTTGATAGTAAAGAAGATGGAAAGTCAAATCCGAGCACCAGGATAGGGACTATTCGTTGAGTTTTAGAAATCATTCGTATTCACAGTGTGTCCGTTCTCTAGGTTTCCTGTACATGTTATAGCTGTAGTAATATTCCCTTCAACCTGGAGATATGGGACCCATGGAATCGGTGCCAGGCATTTGTGCTTTAAAGGGTCTGCATTTGCTCACCCAATCTCACCAATCCTCTCAGTCCCAAGTTTCCAGCCTTATGCCACATCCAGCTGTCATTGTAGATATGGTCATTCCTGCTTTCATCAGAGACCCTGAAGGAATTGTAAAGAATTTCCCAGTTTTTTTGTTTTGTTTTTGAAATTCCTTTTTATAGTGGGTTTGAGCTGATTCTCGCTGCCATGTTTATGCCAGTCTGACACACTTGTTTCCCTTATGGAGACATATCAATACATACGTTTTAAGATTCTTACTAGTCAGATATATTCCTCTGCAGGAAATATGGGGTTTTGAGTCCCTTTCCCTGAGGAAGGTGTAGGTCTTGTCTATTCCATAGTTGGTTTTTGGAACGGTACCTGTGCTTATATCAAACTCTGGTTTTATGCATCACCCCACCTCTCCTTCCCCCTTAAGCAGGCATAAGAGTGTTTTCTAAATGTGAGACACTGTTCTCTTTCCTAACTCAGTTCAAGTGTAGCCATGTTTACAGGATCTTCATAAGTGATATCTTATGATAAGTTCCTTTTTCTGTGTCACTTATTTCACTTAGAATCATCGTACCTGAATCTACCCATTTTGCTGCTACTGGTCTTATGACATTGATTTCATGGCTGTGGGATATTCCATCGTACGTAAGTACCGCAATTTTTTGAACCATTTTTATATTTCCTGGGATATTTAAGGTGTACCCAAGTTGAGGTCCTTGTAAGCAGTGCAGCCCTAAATTTTGGAGTGGCTCTGTCTTATTGATTTTCAGTTTTCCCAAGGTATATTCCCTAGACTGGAAGTGCCCTTGGCTCTGTAGCTCTGTTGTTTACTTCTTTTATGGAACACAATGCACTCCTCCAGAGAGGCAGTTGGCAATTTACATCCCGCCCATCAGCATAACAAGGCTCCCTGTTCTCCAGGGCCTGTCTTGCCTTTCTGGTTTTTACACATTTTGTGGATGTCCCTTTTGACCGGTGGGAAGTGATACTTCTTTGTAGTGCAGATTTGCATTACCCGCTTGCTTGCTTGGCCAAAAAGGGCCTATGCGTTTTCTCCTGAATATATTCAGGAGAAAACACATACGCCGTTTTTGGCCAAGTGCATCATTGTCGAAGTTGTGCCCCTCTTCCTGTGCTTTAAAGGCGATTCCAACGTACCTCTTGAAATCTGTTTCCTGCTATTCTGCCTCGCTTTCAAGTCCGCCTCGTTGTCTTCCCTCAACAGATTTTTGGACGATAGTTGTCCTTTATTACTCGGCCAGTTTGTGAATTGCTGTGCCGCTGAGCTCCATTTTTCAACTCGTTTTTGGTGAGCTGACCGCAAGTCCAAAATTTTGGTCCAGGACCTATTCTGGTTCCCGGTGGGTGGCTGAGACTTTGGTTAATTCTTCCTCCTGCTGGGAAGTTAGAGTGATATGTGCCCATCCAAATGCCTAACAGCTGCTCTCTCATTGGTTCTCCCTCTTCCCTTTCATCCTCTGCCAAATTGGAAACCTGTGCGAACCAGGAGGTTAAAGGGGCTTTCTCTCCAAGATGGGAGATTGAAAGTAAACGGATGGACAGTCAAACCGGAGCACCAGGAGAGAGACTATCCGTTGAGTTTTAGAAACCTTTCATATTCACAGTGTGTCCGTTCTCTAGATTTCTCGTACATGTTATAACTGTAGTAATATTCCCTTCAACCTGGAGAGTTGGGACCCATGGCATTGGTGCCATGCATTATTGCTTTAAAGGGTCTGCATTTGCTCACCCAATCTCACCAATCCTCTCAGTCCCAAGTGTCCAGCCTTATGCCACATCCAGCTGTCGTTGTAGATTGGGTCTTTCCAGGTTTCATCAGAGACCCTGAAGGAATTGTAAGGAATTTCCCAGTTTTTTTGTTTTGTTTTTGAAATTCCTTTTTATAGTGGGTTTGAGCGGATTCTCGCTGCCATGTTTATGCCAGTCTAGAATCACTTGATTCCCTTACAGAGACATATCAATACATAGGTTTTAAGATTCTTACTAGTCAGATATATTCTTCTATGGGAAATATGGGGTTTTGAGTCCCTTTCACTGAGGAAGGTGTAGGTCTTGTCTATTCCATAGTTGGTTTTTGGAACGGTACCTCTGCTTATATCAAACTCTGGTTTTATGCATCACCCCTCCTCTCCTTCCCCCTTAAGCAGCCATAAGAGTGTTTTCTAAATGTGAGACACTGTTCTCTTTCCTAACTCAGTTCAAGTGTAGCCATGTTTACAGGATCTTCATAAGTGATATCTTATGATAAGTTTCTTTTTCTGTGTGACTTATTTCACTTAGAATCATCGTACCTGAATCCACCCATTTTGCTGCTACTGGTCTTATGACATTGATTTCATGGATGAGGTATATTCCATCGTACGTAAGTACCACAATTTTTTGAACCATTTTTATATTTCCTGGGATATTTAAGGTGTACCCAAGTTGAGGTCCTTGTAAGCAGTGCAGCGCTAAATTTTGGGGTGGCTCTGTCTTATGATTTTCAGTTTACTCAAGGTATATTCCCTAGACTGGAAGTGCCGTTGGCTCTGTCGCTCTGTTCTTTTCCTTGTTTTAGGGAACGCAATGTACTCCTCCAGAGGGGCAGTTGGCAATTTACATCCTGCCCATCAGCATAACAAGGCTTCCTGTTCTCCAGGGCCTGTCTTGCCTTTCTGGTTTTTACACATTTTGTGGATGTCCCTTTTGACCGGTGGGAAGTGATACTTCTTTGTAGTGCAGATTTGCAGTGTCCGCTTGCCTGCTTGGCCAAAAAGGGCGTATGCGTTTTCTCCTGAATATATTCAGGATAAATCGCATACACCCTTTTTGGCCAAGTGCATCATTGTCGAAGTTGTGCCCCTCTTCCTGTGCCTTAAAGTCGATTCCAACGTACCTCTTGAAATCTGTTTCCTGCTATTCTGCCTCGCTTTCAAGTCCGCCTCGTTGCCTACCCTCAACAGATTTTTGGACGATAGTTGTCCTTTATTACTCGGTCAGTTTGTGAATTGCTGTGCCCCTGAGCTCCATTTTTCAACTCGTTTTTTGTGAGCTGACCGCAAGCCCAAAATTTTGGTTCAGGACCTATACTGGTTCCCGGTGGGTGGCTGACACCTTGGTTAATTCTTCTTCCGGCGGAGAAATTACAGTGATATGTGCCCGGGCAAACGCCTAACAGCTACTCTCTCATTGTTTCTCCCTCTTCCCTTTCATCCTCTGCCAAATTGGCAACCCATGGAAACCAGGTGGTTAAATTGGCTGTCTCTCCAAGTTGGGAGGTTGATAGTAAAGCATATGGAAAGTCAAACCGGGGCTCCAGGAGAGGGACTATTCGTTGAGTTTTAGAAACCTTTCATATTCACAGTGTGTCCGTTCTCTAGGTTTCCCTTACATGTTATAACTGTAGTAATATTCCCTCTAACATGGAGAGTTGGGAACCATGGAATGTGTGCCAGGCATTTGTGCTTTAAAGGGTCTGCATTTGCTCACCCAATCTCACCAATCGTCTCAGTGTCAAGTGTCCCTCCTTATGCCACATCCAGCTGTCATTGTACATAGGGTCATTGAAGGTTTCATCAGAGACCCTGAAGGAATTTTAAAGAATTATGCAGTTTTTTCGTTTTGTTTTTGAAATTCCTTTTTATAATGTGTTTGAGCTGATTCTCGCTGCCATGTTTATGCCAGTCTAGACACACTTGATTCCCTTACGGAGACATATCAATACATAGGTTTTAAGATTCTTACTAGTCAGATATATTTCTCTGCAGGAAATATGGGGTTTTGAGACCCTTTCACTGAGGAAGGTGTAGGTCTTGTCTATTCCATAGTTGGTTTTTGGAACGGTACCTGTGCTTATATCAAACTCTGGTTTTATGCATCACCCCACCTCTCCTTCCCCCTTAAGCAGGCATAAGAGTGTTTTCTAAATGTGAGACACTGTTCTCTTTCCTAACTCAGTTCAAGTGTAGCCATGTTTACAGAATCTTCATAAGTGATATCTTATGATAAATTTCTTTCTCTGTGTGACTTATTTCACTTAGAATCATCGTACCTGAAACCACCCATTTTGCTGCTACTGGTCTTATGACATTGATTTCATGGCTGAGGGATATTCCATCGTACGTAAGTACCACAATTTTTTGAACCATTTTTATATTTCCTGGGATATTTAATGTGTACCCAAGTTGAGGTCCTTGTAAGCAGTGCAGCCCTAAATTTCGGGGTGGCTCTGTCTTATTGATTTTCAGTTTTCCCAAGGTATATTCCCTAGACTGGAAGTGCCCTTGCCTCTGTAGCTCTGTTCTTTACTTGTTTTAGGGAACACAATGTACTCCTCCAGAGAGGCAGTTGGCAATTTACATCCCGCCCATCAGCATAACAAGGCTCCCTGTTCTCCATGGCCTG
This sequence comes from Hyperoodon ampullatus, assembly GCF_949752795.1. Classification (NCBI taxonomy): domain Eukaryota; kingdom Metazoa; phylum Chordata; class Mammalia; order Artiodactyla; family Ziphiidae; genus Hyperoodon; species Hyperoodon ampullatus. The sequence goes on from NW_027640861.1 coordinate 106,133, forward strand.
TCTTGCCTTTCTAGTTTTTACACATTTTGTGGTTGTCCCTTTTGACCGGTGGGAAGTGATACATCTTTGTAGTGCAGATTTGCATTTTCCACTTGCTTGCTTGGTCAAAAATGCCGTATGCATTTTCTCCTGAATATATTCAGGAGAAAACGCATACGCCCTTTTTGGCCAAGTGCATCATTGTCGAAGTGTTGCCCCTCTTCCTGTGCTTAAAGGCGATTCCAACATACCTCTTGAAATCTGTTTCCTGCTATTCTGCCTCGCTTTCAAGTCCGCCTCGTTGCCTTCCCTCAACAGATTTTTGGACGATAGTTGTCCTTTATTACTCGGCCAGTTTGTGAATTGCTGTGCCCCTGAGCTCCATTTTTCAACTCGTTTTCGGTGAGCTGATCGCAAGTCCAAAATTTTGGTTCAGGATCTATGCTGGTTCCCAGTGCGGGGCTGAGACTTTGGTTAATTCTTCTTCCTGCCGGGAAGTTAGAGTGATATGTGCCCGTCCAAATGTCTAACAGCTACTCTCTCATTGGTTCTCCCTCTTCCCTTTCATCCTCTGCCAAATTGGAAACCTGTGCGAACCAGGAGGTTAAAGGGGCTGTCTCTCCAAGTTGGGAGATTGATAGTAAAGCAGAAGGAAAGTCAAACCGGAGCACCATGGGAGAGTCTATTCGTTGAGTTTTAGAAACGTTTCGTATTCACAGTGTGTCCGTTCTCTAGGTTTCCCGTACATGTTATAGCTGTAGTAATATTCCCTTCAACCTGGAGAGTTCGGACCCATGTAATGGGTGCCAGGCATTATTGCTTTAAAGGGACTGCATTTGCTCACCCAATCTCACCAATCCTCTCAGTCCCAAGTGTCCAGCCTTATGCCACCTCCAGCTGTCGTTTTAGAAAGGGTCATTCCAGGTTTCATCAGAGACCCTGAAGGAATTGTAAAGAATTTCCCAGTTTTTTGGTTTTGTTTTGGAAATTCCTTTTTATAGTGGGTTTGAGCTGATTCTCGCTGCCATGTTTATGGCAGTCTAGACACACTTGATTCCCTTACAGAGACATATCAATACATAGGTTTTAAGATTTTTACTAGTCAGATATATTCCTCTGCGGGAAATATGGGGTTTTGAGTCCCTTTCACTGAGGAAGGTGTAGGTCTTGACTATTCCATAGTTGGTTTTTGGAACGGTATCTGTGCTTATATCAAACTCAGGTTTTATGCATCACCCCACCTCTCCTTCCGCCTTAAGCAGGCATAAGAGTGTTTTCTAAATGTGAGACACTGTTCTCTTTCCTAACTCAGTTCAAGTGTAGCCATGTTTACAGGATCTTCATAAGTGATATCTTATGATAAGTTTCTTTTTCTGTGTGACTTATTTCACTTAGAATCATCGTACCTGAATCCAGCTATTTTGCTGCTACTGCTCTTATGCCATTGATTTCATAGCTGAGGGATATTCCATCGTACGTAAGTACCACAATTTTTTGAACCATTTTTATATTTCCCGTGATATTTAAGGCGTACCCAGCTTGAGGTCCTTGTAAGCAGTGCAGCCCTAAATTTTGGGGTGGCTCTGTCTTATTGATATTCAGTTTTCCCAAGGTATATTCCCTAGACTGGAAGTGCCCTTGGCTCTGTAGCTCTGTTCTTTACTGGTTTTAGAGAACACAATGCACTCCTCCAGAGAGGCAGTTGGCAATTTACATCCCGCCCATCTGAATAACAAGGCTCCCTGTTCTCCGGGGCCTGGCTTGCCTTTCTGGTTTTTACACATTTTGTGGATGTCCCTTTTGACCGGTGGGAAGTGACACTTCTTTGTAGTGCAGATTTTCATTGCCCGCTTGCTTGCTTGGCCAAAAAGGGCGTATGCGTTTTCTCCTGAATATATTCAGGAGAAAACGCATACGCCCTTTTTGGCCAAGTGCATCATTGTCGAAGTTGTGCCCCTATTCCTGTGCTTTAAAGGCGATTCCAACGTACCTCTTGAAACCTGTTTCCGGCTATTCTGCCTCACTTTCAATCTGCCTCGTTGCCTTTCCTCAACAGATTTTTGGACGATAGTTGTCCTTTATTACTCGGCCTGTTTGTGAATTGCTGTGCCCCTGAGCTCCATTTTTCAACTCGTTTTTTGTGAGCTGACCGCAAGTCCAAAATTTTGGTGCAGGACCTATACTGGTTCCCGGTGGGTGGCTGAGACTTTGGTTAATTCTTCTTCCTGCCGGGAAATTATAGTGACATGTGCCCGTCCAAATGCCTAACAGCTACTCTCTCATTGGTTCTCCCTCTTCCCTTTCATCCTCTGCCAAATTGGCAACCTGTGCGAACCAGGAGGTTAAACGGGCTGTCTCTCCAAGTTTGGAGGTTGATAGTAAAGAAGATGGAAAGTCAAATCCGAGCACCAGGATAGGGACTATTCGTTGAGTTTTAGAAATCATTCGTATTCACAGTGTGTCCGTTCTCTAGGTTTCCTGTACATGTTATAGCTGTAGTAATATTCCCTTCAACCTGGAGATATGGGACCCATGGAATGGGTGCCAGGCATTTGTGCTTTAAAGGGTCTGCATTTGCTCACCCAATCTCACCAATCCTCTCAGTCCCAAGTTTCCAGCCTTATGCCACATCCAGCTGTCATTGTAGATATGGTCATTCCTGCTTTCATCAGAGACCCTGAAGGAATTGTAAAGAATTTCCCAGTTTTTTTGTTTTGTTTTTGAAATTCCTTTTTATAGTGGGTTTGAGCTGATTCTCGCTGCCATGTTTATGCCAGTCTGACACACTTGTTTCCCTTATGGAGACATATCAATACATACGTTTTAAGATTCTTACTAGTCAGATATATTCCTCTGCAGGAAATATGGGGTTTTGAGTCCCTTTCCCTGAGGAAGGTGTAGGTCTTGTCTATTCCATAGTTGGTTTTTGGAACGGTACCTGTGCTTATATCAAACTCTGGTTTTATGCATCACCCCACCTCTCCTTCCCCCTTAAGCAGGCATAAGAGTGTTTTCTAAATGTGAGACACTGTTCTCTTTCCTAACTCAGTTCAAGTGTAGCCATGTTTACAGGATCTTCATAAGTGATATCTTATGATAAGTTCCTTTTTCTGTGTCACTTATTTCACTTAGAATCATCGTACCTGAATCTACCCATTTTGCTGCTACTGGTCTTATGACATTGATTTCATGGCTGTGGGATATTCCATCGTACGTAAGTACCGCAATTTTTTGAACCATTTTTATATTTCCTGGGATATTTAAGGTGTACCCAAGTTGAGGTCCTTGTAAGCAGTGCAGCCCTAAATTTTGGAGTGGCTCTGTCTTATTGATTTTCAGTTTTCCCAAGGTATATTCCCTAGACTGGAAGTGCCCTTGGCTCTGTAGCTCTGTTGTTTACTTCTTTTATGGAACACAATGCACTCCTCCAGAGAGGCAGTTGGCAATTTACATCCCGCCCATCAGCATAACAAGGCTCCCTGTTCTCCAGGGCCTGTCTTGCCTTTCTGGTTTTTACACATTTTGTGGATGTCCCTTTTGACCGGTGGGAAGTGATACTTCTTTGTAGTGCAGATTTGCATTACCCGCTTGCTTGCTTGGCCAAAAAGGGCCTATGCGTTTTCTCCTGAATATATTCAGGAGAAAACACATACGCCGTTTTTGGCCAAGTGCATCATTGTCGAAGTTGTGCCCCTCTTCCTGTGCTTTAAAGGCGATTCCAACGTACCTCTTGAAATCTGTTTCCTGCTATTCTGCCTCGCTTTCAAGTCCGCCTCGTTGTCTTCCCTCAACAGATTTTTGGACGATAGTTGTCCTTTATTACTCGGCCAGTTTGTGAATTGCTGTGCCGCTGAGCTCCATTTTTCAACTCGTTTTTGGTGAGCTGACCGCAAGTCCAAAATTTTGGTCCAGGACCTATTCTGGTTCCCGGTGGGTGGCTGAGACTTTGGTTAATTCTTCCTCCTGCTGGGAAGTTAGAGTGATATGTGCCCGTCCAAATGCCTAACAGCTGCTCTCTCATTGGTTCTCCCTCTTCCCTTTCATCCTCTGCCAAATTGGAAACCTGTGCGAACCAGGAGGTTAAAGGGGCTTTCTCTCCAAGATGGGAGATTGAAAGTAAACGGATGGACAGTCAAACCGGAGCACCAGGAGAGAGACTATCCGTTGAGTTTTAGAAACCTTTCATATTCACAGTGTGTCCGTTCTCTAGATTTCTCGTACATGTTATAACTGTAGTAATATTCCCTTCAACCTGGAGAGTTGGGACCCATGGCATTGGTGCCATGCATTATTGCTTTAAAGGGTCTGCATTTGCTCACCCAATCTCACCAATCCTCTCAGTCCCAAGTGTCCAGCCTTATGCCACATCCAGCTGTCGTTGTAGATTGGGTCTTTCCAGGTTTCATCAGAGACCCTGAAGGAATTGTAAGGAATTTCCCAGTTTTTTTGTTTTGTTTTTGAAATTCCTTTTTATAGTGGGTTTGAGCGGATTCTCGCTGCCATGTTTATGCCAGTCTAGAATCACTTGATTCCCTTACAGAGACATATCAATACATAGGTTTTAAGATTCTTACTAGTCAGATATATTCTTCTATGGGAAATATGGGGTTTTGAGTCCCTTTCACTGAGGAAGGTGTAGGTCTTGTCTATTCCATAGTTGGTTTTTGGAACGGTACCTCTGCTTATATCAAACTCTGGTTTTATGCATCACCCCTCCTCTCCTTCCCCCTTAAGCAGCCATAAGAGTGTTTTCTAAATGTGAGACACTGTTCTCTTTCCTAACTCAGTTCAAGTGTAGCCATGTTTACAGGATCTTCATAAGTGATATCTTATGATAAGTTTCTTTTTCTGTGTGACTTATTTCACTTAGAATCATCGTACCTGAATCCACCCATTTTGCTGCTACTGGTCTTATGACATTGATTTCATGGATGAGGTATATTCCATCGTACGTAAGTACCACAATTTTTTGAACCATTTTTATATTTCCTGGGATATTTAAGGTGTACCCAAGTTGAGGTCCTTGTAAGCAGTGCAGCGCTAAATTTTGGGGTGGCTCTGTCTTATGATTTTCAGTTTACTCAAGGTATATTCCCTAGACTGGAAGTGCCGTTGGCTCTGTCGCTCTGTTCTTTTCCTTGTTTTAGGGAACGCAATGTACTCCTCCAGAGGGGCAGTTGGCAATTTACATCCTGCCCATCAGCATAACAAGGCTTCCTGTTCTCCAGGGCCTGTCTTGCCTTTCTGGTTTTTACACATTTTGTGGATGTCCCTTTTGACCGGTGGGAAGTGATACTTCTTTGTAGTGCAGATTTGCAGTGTCCGCTTGCCTGCTTGGCCAAAAAGGGCGTATGCGTTTTCTCCTGAATATATTCAGGATAAATCGCATACACCCTTTTTGGCCAAGTGCATCATTGTCGAAGTTGTGCCCCTCTTCGTGTGCCTTAAAGTCGATTCCAACGTACCTCTTGAAATCTGTTTCCTGCTATTCTGCCTCGCTTTCAAGTCCGCCTCGTTGCCTACCCTCAACAGATTTTTGGACGATAGTTGTCCTTTATTACTCGGTCAGTTTGTGAATTGCTGTGCCCCTGAGCTCCATTTTTCAACTCGTTTTTTGTGAGCTGACCGCAAGCCCAAAATTTTGGTTCAGGACCTATACTGGTTCCCGGTGGGTGGCTGACACCTTGGTTAATTCTTCTTCCGGCGGAGAAATTACAGTGATATGTGCCCGGGCAAACGCCTAACAGCTACTCTCTCATTGTTTCTCCCTCTTCCCTTTCATCCTCTGCCAAATTGGCAACCCATGGAAACCAGGTGGTTAAATTGGCTGTCTCTCCAAGTTGGGAGGTTGATAGTAAAGCATATGGAAAGTCAAACCGGGGCTCCAGGAGAGGGACTATTCGTTGAGTTTTAGAAACCTTTCATATTCACAGTGTGTCCGTTCTCTAGGTTTCCCTTACATGTTATAACTGTAGTAATATTCCCTCTAACATGGAGAGTTGGGAACCATGGAATGTGTGCCAGGCATTTGTGCTTTAAAGGGTCTGCATTTGCTCACCCAATCTCACCAATCGTCTCAGTGTCAAGTGTCCCTCCTTATGCCACATCCAGCTGTCATTGTACATAGGGTCATTGAAGGTTTCATCAGAGACCCTGAAGGAATTTTAAAGAATTATGCAGTTTTTTCGTTTTGTTTTTGAAATTCCTTTTTATAATGTGTTTGAGCTGATTCTCGCTGCCATGTTTATGCCAGTCTAGACACACTTGATTCCCTTACGGAGACATATCAATACATAGGTTTTAAGATTCTTACTAGTCAGATATATTTCTCTGCAGGAAATATGGGGTTTTGAGACCCTTTCACTGAGGAAGGTGTAGGTCTTGTCTATTCCATAGTTGGTTTTTGGAACGGTACCTGTGCTTATATCAAACTCTGGTTTTATGCATCACCCCACCTCTCCTTCCCCCTTAAGCAGGCATAAGAGTGTTTTCTAAATGTGAGACACTGTTCTCTTTCCTAACTCAGTTCAAGTGTAGCCATGTTTACAGAATCTTCATAAGTGATATCTTATGATAAATTTCTTTCTCTGTGTGACTTATTTCACTTAGAATCATCGTACCTGAAACCACCCATTTTGCTGCTACTGGTCTTATGACATTGATTTCATGGCTGAGGGATATTCCATCGTACGTAAGTACCACAATTTTTTGAACCATTTTTATATTTCCTGGGATATTTAATGTGTACCCAAGTTGAGGTCCTTGTAAGCAGTGCAGCCCTAAATTTCGGGGTGGCTCTGTCTTATTGATTTTCAGTTTTCCCAAGGTATATTCCCTAGACTGGAAGTGCCCTTGCCTCTGTAGCTCTGTTCTTTACTTGTTTTAGGGAACACAATGTACTCCTCCAGAGAGGCAGTTGGCAATTTACATCCCGCCCATCAGCATAACAAGGCTCCCTGTTCTCCATGGCCTGTCTTGCCTTTCTAGTTTTTACACATTTTGTGGTTGTCCCTTTTGACCGGTGGGAAGTGATACATCTTTGTAGTGCAGATTTGCATTTTCCACTTGCTTGCTTGGTCAAAAATGCCGTATGCATTTTCTCCTGAATATATTCAGGAGAAAACGCATACGCCCTTTTTGGCCAAGTGCATCATTGTCGAAGTGTTGCCCCTCTTCCTGTGCTTAAAGGCGATTCCAACATACCTCTTGAAATCTGTTTCCTGCTATTCTGCCTCGCTTTCAAGTCCGCCTCGTTGCCTTCCCTCAACAGATTTTTGGACGATAGTTGTCCTTTATTACTCGGCCAGTTTGTGAATTGCTGTGCCCCTGAGCTCCATTTTTCAACTCGTTTTCGGTGAGCTGATCGCAAGTCCAAAATTTTGGTTCAGGATCTATGCTGGTTCCCAGTGCGGGGCTGAGACTTTGGTTAATTCTTCTTCCTGCCGGGAAGTTAGAGTGATATGTGCCCGTCCAAATGTCTAACAGCTACTCTCTCATTGGTTCTCCCTCTTCCCTTTCATCCTCTGCCAAATTGGAAACCTGTGCGAACCAGGAGGTTAAAGGGGCTGTCTCTCCAAGTTGGGAGATTGATAGTAAAGCAGAAGGAAAGTCAAACCGGAGCACCATGGGAGGGTCTATTCGTTGAGTTTTAGAAACCTTTCGTATTCACAGTGTGTCCGTTCTCTAGGTTTCCCGTACATGTTATAGCTGTAGTAATATTCCCTTCAACCTGGAGAGTTCGGACCCATGTAATGGGTGCCAGGCATTATTGCTTTAAAGGGACTGCATTTGCTCACCCAATCTCACCAATCCTCTCAGTCCCAAGTGTCCAGCCTTATGCCACCTCCAGCTGTCATTTTAGAAAGGGTCATTCCAGGTTTCATCAGAGACCCTGAAGGAATTGTAAAGAATTTCCCAGTTTTTTGGTTTTGTTTTGGAAATTCCTTTTTATAGTGGGTTTGAGCTGATTCTCGCTGCCATGTTTATGCCAGTCTAGACACACTTGATTCCCTTACAGAGACATATCAATACATAGGTTTTAAGATTTTTACTAGTCAGATATATTCCTCTGCGGGAAATATGGGGTTTTGAGTCCCTTTCACTGAGGAAGGTGTAGGTCTTGACTATTCCATAGTTGGTTTTTGGAACGGTATCTGTGCTTATATCAAACTCAGGTTTTATGCATCACCCCACCTCTCCTTCCGCCTTAAGCAGGCATAAGAGTGTTTTCTAAATGTGAGACACTGTTCTCTTTCCTAACTCAGTTCAAGTGTAGCCATGTTTACAGGATCTTCATAAGTGATATCTTATGATAAGTTTCTTTTTCTGTGTGACTTATTTCACTTAGAATCATCGTACCTGAATCCAGCTATTTTGCTGCTACTGCTCTTATGCCATTGATTTCATAGCTGAGGGATATTCCATCGTACGTAAGTACCACAATTTTTTGAACCATTTTTATATTTCCCGTGATATTTAAGGCGTACCCAGCTTGAGGTCCTTGTAAGCAGTGCAGCCCTAAATTTTGGGGTGGCTCTGTCTTATTGATATTCAGTTTTCCCAAGGTATATTCCCTAGACTGGAAGTGCCCTTGGCTCTGTAGCTCTGTTCTTTACTGGTTTTAGAGAACACAATGCACTCCTCCAGAGAGGCAGTTGGCAATTTACATCCCGCCCATCTGAATAACAAGGCTCCCTGTTCTCCAGGGCCTGGCTTGCCTTTCTGGTTTTTACACATTTTGTGGATGTCCCTTTTGACCGGTGGGAAGTGACACTTCTTTGTAGTGCAGATTTTCATTGCCCGCTTGCTTGCTTGGCCAAAAAGGGCGTATGCGTTTTCTCCTGAATATATTCAGGAGAAAACGCATACGCCCTTTTTGGCCAAGTGCATCATTGTCGAAGTTGTGCCCCTATTCCTGTGCTTTAAAGGCGATTCCAACGTACCTCTTGAAACATGTTTCCGGCTATTCTGCCTCACTTTCAATCTGCCTCGTTGCCTTTCCTCAACAGATTTTTGGACGATAGTTGTCCTTTATTACTCGGCCTGTTTGTGAATTGCTGTGCCCCTGAGCTCCATTTTTCAACTCGTTTTTTGTGAGCTGACCGCAAGTCCAAAATTTTGGTGCAGGACCTATACTGGTTCCCGGTGGGTGGCTGAGACTTTGGTTAATTCTTCTTCCTGCCGGGAAATTATAGTGACATGTGCCCGTCCAAATGCCTAACAGCTACTCTCTCATTGGTTCTCCCTCTTCCCTTTCATCCTCTGCCAAATTGGCAACCTGTGCGAACCAGGAGGTTAAACGGGCTGTCTCTCCAAGTTTGGAGGTTGATAGTAAAGAAGATGGAAAGTCAAATCCGAGCACCAGGATAGGGACTATTCGTTGAGTTTTAGAAATCATTCGTATTCACAGTGTGTCCGTTCTCTAGGTTTCCTGTACATGTTATAGCTGTAGTAATATTCCCTTCAACCTGGAGATATGGGACCCATGGAATGGGTGCCAGGCATTTGTGCTTTAAAGGGTCTGCATTTGCTCACCCAATCTCACCAATCCTCTCAGTCCCAAGTTTCCAGCCTTATGCCACATCCAGCTGTCATTGTAGATATGGTCATTCCTGCTTTCATCAGAGACCCTGAAGGAATTGTAAAGAATTTCCCAGTTTTTTTGTTTTGTTTTTGAAATTCCTTTTTATAGTGGGTTTGAGCTGATTCTCGCTGCCATGTTTATGCCAGTCTGACACACTTGTTTCCCTTATGGAGACATATCAATACATACGTTTTAAGATTCTTACTAGTCAGATATATTCCTCTGCAGGAAATATGGGGTTTTGAGTCCCTTTCCCTGAGGAAGGTGTAGGTCTTGTCTATTCCATAGTTGGTTTTTGGAACGGTACCTGTGCTTATATCAAACTCTGGTTTTATGCATCACCCCACCTCTCCTTCCCCCTTAAGCAGGCATAAGAGTGTTTTCTAAATGTGAGACACTGTTCTCTTTCCTAACTCAGTTCAAGTGTAGCCATGTTTACAGGATCTTCATAAGTGATATCTTATGATAAGTTCCTTTTTCTGTGTCACTTATTTCACTTAGAATCATCGTACCTGAATCTACCCATTTTGCTGCTACTGGTCTTATGACATTGATTTCATGGCTGTGGGATATTCCATCGTACGTAAGTACCGCAATTTTTTGAACCATTTTTATATTTCCTGGGATATTTAAGGTGTACCCAAGTTGAGGTCCTTGTAAGCAGTGCAGCCCTAAATTTTGGAGTGGCTCTGTCTTATTGATTTTCAGTTTTCCCAAGGTATATTCCCTAGACTGGAAGTGCCCTTGGCTCTGTAGCTCTGTTGTTTACTTCTTTTATGGAACACAATGCACTCCTCCAGAGAGGCAGTTGGCAATTTACATCCCGCCCATCAGCATAACAAGGCTCCCTGTTCTCCAGGGCCTGTCTTGCCTTTCTGGTTTTTACACATTTTGTGGATGTCCCTTTTGACCGGTGGGAAGTGATACTTCTTTGTAGTGCAGATTTGCATTACCCGCTTGCTTGCTTGGCCAAAAAGGGCCTATGCGTTTTCTCCTGAATATATTCAGGAGAAAACACATACGCCGTTTTTGGCCAAGTGCATCATTGTCGAAGTTGTGCCCCTCTTCCTGTGCTTTAAAGGCGATTCCAACGTACCTCTTGAAATCTGTTTCCTGCTATTCTGCCTCGCTTTCAAGTCCGCCTCGTTGCCTTCCCTCAAAAGATTTTTGGACGATAGTTGTCCTTTATTACTCGGCCAGTTTGTGAATGGCTGTGCCCCTGAGCTCCATTTTTCAACTCCTTTTTGGTGAGCTCACCGCAAGTCCAAAATTTTGGTTCAGGACCTATGCTGGTTCCCGGTGTGGGGCTGAGACTTTGGTTAATTCTTCTTCCTGCCGGGAAATTACAGTGATATGTGCCCGTCCAAATGACTAACAGCTACTCTCTCATTGGTTCTCCCTATTCCCTTTCATCCTCTGCCAAATTGGCAACCTCTGTGACCCAGGAGGTTAAAGGTTCTGTCTCTCCAAGTTGGGAGGTTGATAGTAAAGCAGATGGAAAGTCAAACCGGAGCACCAAGAGAGGGACTATTCGTTGAGTTTTAGAAACCTTTTGTATTCACAGTGTGTCCGTTCTCTATGTTTCCTGTACATGTTATAGCTGTATTAATATTCCCTTCAACCAGCAGTGTTGGGACCCATGGAATGGGTGCCATGCATTATTGGTTTACAAGGTCTGCATTTGCTCACCCAATCTCACCAATCCTCTCAGTCCCAAGTGTCCAGCATTATGCCACATCCAGCTGTCGTTGTAGATAGGGTCATTCCAGGTTTCATCAGAGACCCTGAAGGAATTGTAAAGAATTTCCCTGTTTTTTTGGTTTGTTTGTGAAATTCCTTTTGATAGTGGGTTTCAGCTGATTCTCGCTGCCAAGTATATGCCAGTCTAGACACACTTGATTCCCTTACAGAGACATATCAATACATAGGTTTTAAGATTCTTACTAGTCAGATATATTCTTCTGCGGGAATTATGGGCTTTTCAGTCCCTTTCACTGAGGAATGTGTAGGTCTTGTCTATTCCTTAGTTGGTTTTCGGAACGGTAGGTGTGCTTATATGAAACTCTGGTTTTATGCATCACCCCACCTCTCCTTCCCCCTTAAGCAGGCATAAGAGTGTTTTCCAAATGTGAGACTCTGTTCTCTTTCCTAGCTAAGTTCAAGTGTAGCCATGTTTACAGGTTCTTCATAAGTGATATCTTATGATAAATTTCTTTTTCTGTGTGTCTTATTTCACTTAGAATCATCATAACAGAATCCACTCATTTTGTTGCTACTGGTCTTATGACATTGATTTCATGGCTGAGGGATATTCCATCATACGTGAGTACCACAATTTTTTGAACCATTTTTATATTTCCTGGGATATTTAAGGTGTACCGAAGTTGAGGTTATTGTGAGCAGTGCAGCCGTAAATTTTGGGGTGGCTCTGTCTTATTGATTTTCAGTTTTCCCAAGGTATATTCCCTAGACTGGTAGTGCCCTTGGCTCTGTAGCTCTGTTGTTTACTTGTTTTAGGGAACACAATGCACTCCTCCATAGAGGCAGTTGGCAATTTACATCCCGCCCATCAGCATAAAAAGGCTCCCTGTTCTCCAGGGCCTGTCTTGCCTTTCTGGTTTTTACACATTTTGCGGATGTCCCTTTTGACCGGTGGGAAGTGATACTTCTTTGTAGTGCAGATTTGCATTGCCCGCTTGCTTGCTTGGCCAAAAAGGGCGTATGCGTTTTCTCCTGAATATATTCAAGAGAAAACGCATACGCCCTTTTTGGCCAAGTGCATCATTGTCGAAGTTGTTCCACTCTTCCTGTGCTTTAAAGGCGATTCCAACGTACCTCTTGAAATCTGTTTCCTGCTATTCTGCCTCGATTTCAACTCCGCCTCGTTCCCTTCCCTCAACAGATTTTTGGATGATAGTTGTCCTTTATTACTCTTCCAGTTTGTGAATTGCTGTGCCCTGAGCCCCATTTTTCAACTTATTTTTTGTGAGCTGACCGCACGTCCAAAATTTTGGTTCAGGACCTCTACTTGTTCCCCGTGGGAGGCTGAGAATTTGGTTAATTCTTCTTCCTACCGTGAAATTAGAGTGACATATGCCCGTCTAAATGCATAACAGCTACTCTGTCATTGGTTCTCCCCCTTTCCTTTCATCCTCTGCCAAATTGGCAACGTGTGTGTACCAGGAGGTTAAAAGGGGTGTCTCTCCAATTTGGGAGATTGATAGTAAAGCAGTGGGAAAGTCAAACCGGAACACCAGGAGAGGGACTATTCGTTGAGTTTTAGAAACCTTTTGTATTCACAGTGTGTCCATTCTCTAGGTTTCCTGTACATGTTATAGCTGTATTAATATTCCCTTCAACCCGCAGAGTTGGGACCCATGGAATGGGTGCCATGCATTATTGGTTTACAAGGTCTGCATTTGCTCACGCAATCTCACCAATCCTCTAAGTCCCAAGTGTCCAGCCTTATGCCACATCCAGCGGTCGTTGTAGATAGGGTCATTCCAGATTTCATCAGAGACCCTGAAGGAATTGTAAAGCATTTGCCTGTTTTTTTGTTTTGTTTGTGAAATTCCTTTTGATAGTGGATTTCAGCTGATTCTCGCTGCCATGTTTATGCCAGTCTAGACACTTGATTCCCTTACAGAGACATATCAATACATAGGTTTTAAGATTCTTACTAGTCAGATATATTCTTCTGCGGGAAATATGGGGTTTTGAGTCCCTTTCACTGTGGAAGGTGTAGGTCTTGTCTATTCCATAGTTGGTTTTTGGAACGGTACCTGTGCTTATATCAAACTCTGGTTTTATGCATCACCCCACCTCTCCTTCCCCCTTAAGCAGGCATAAGAGTGTTTTCCAAATGTGAGACTCTGTTCTCTTTCCTAGCTCAGTTGAAATGTAGCCATGTTTACAGGATCTTCGTAAGTGATATCTTATGATAACTTGCTTTTTCTGTGTGACTTATTTCACTTACAATCATCGAACCTCATTCCACTCATTTTGCTGCTACTGGTCTTATGACATTGATTTCATGGCTGAGGGATATTCCATCGTACGTAAGTACCACAATTTTTTGAACCATTTTTATATTTCCTGGGATATTTAAGGTGTACCCATGTTGAGGTTCTTGTAAGCAGTGCAGCCCTAAACGTTGGGGTGGCTCTGTCTTATTGATTTTCAGTTTTCCCAAGGTATATTCCCTAGACTGGAAGTGCCCTTGGCTCTGTAGCTCTGTTGTTTACTTGTTTTAGGGAACACAATTCACTCCACCAGAGAGGCAGTTGGCAATTTACATCCTGCCCATCAGCATAACAATGCTCCCTGTTCTCCAGGGCCTGTCTTGCCTTTCTGGTTTTTACACATTTTGCGGATGTCCCTTTTGACCGGTGGGAAGTGATACTTCTTTGTAGTGCAGATTTGCATTGCATGCTTGCTTGCTTGGCCAAAAAGGTCGTATTCATTTTCTCCTGAAAATATTCAGCAGAAAATGCAAACGCCCTTTTTCGCCAAGTGCATCATTGTCGAAGTTGTGCCCCACTTCTTGTGCTTTAAAGGCGATTCCAACATACCTCTTGAAATCTGTTTCCTGCTATTCTGCCTCGATTTCAACTCCGCCTCGATGCCTTCCCTCAACAGATTTTTGGATGATATTTGTCCTTTATTACTCTTCCAGTTTGTGAATTGCTGTGCCCTGAGCCCCATTTTTCAACTCATTTTTTGTGAGCTGACCGCAAGTCCAAAATTTTGGTTCAGGACCTCTACTTTTTCCCCGTGGGTGGCTGAGACTTTGGTTAATTCTTCTTCCTCCCGTGAAATTAGAGTGACATGTGCCCGTCTAAATGCCTAACAGCTACTCTGTCATTGGTTCTCCCCCTTTCCTTTCATCCTCTGCCAAATTGGCAACGTGTGTGTACCAGGAGGTTAAAAGTGGTGTCTCTCCAAGTTGGGAGATTGTTAGTAAAGCAGTTGGAAAGTCAAACCGGAACACCAGGAGAGGGACTATTCGTTGAGTTTTAGAAACCTTTTGTATTCACAGTGTGTCCATTCTCTAGGTTTCCTGTATATGTTATAGCTGTATTAATATTCCCTTCAACCCACAGAGTTGGGACCCATGGAATGGGTGCCATGCATTATTGGTTTACAAGGTCTGCATTTGCTCACCCCATCTCACCAATACTCTCAGTCCCAAGTGTCCAGCCTTATGCCACATCCAGCGGTCGTTGTAGATAGGGTCATTCCAGGTTTCAGCAGAGACCCTGAAGGAATTGTAAAGAATTTCCCTGTATTCTTTGTTTTGTTTTTGAAATTCCTTTTGATAGTGGGTTTGAGCTGATTCTCGCTGCCATGTTTATGCCAGTCTAGAAACACTTGATTCCCTTACGGAGACATATCAATACATAGGTTTTAAGATTCTTACTAGTCAGATATATTCCTCTGCCGGAAATATGGGGTTTTGAGTCCGTTTCAGTGAGGAACTTGTAGGTCTTCTGTATTCCATAGTTGGTTTTTGGAACAGTACCTGTGCTTATATCAAACTCTGGTTTTATGCATCACCCCACCTCTCCTTCCAACTCTAGCAGGCATAAGTGTGTTTTCTAAATGTGAGACTCTGTTCTCTTTCCTAACTCAGTTCAAGTGTAGCCATGTTACAGGATCTTCATAAGTGATATCTTATGATAAATTTCTTTTTCTGTGTGTCTTATTTCACTTAGAATCATCATAACAGAATCCACTCATTTTGTTTCTACTGGTCTTATGACATTGATTTCATGCCTGACGGATATTCCATCGTACATAAGTACCACAATTTTTTGAGCCATTTTTATATTTCCTGGGATATTTAAGGTGTACCCAAGTTGAGGTTCTTGTAAGCAGTGCAGCCCTAAATTTTGAGGTGGCTGTGTCTTATTGATTTTCAGTTTTCCCAAGGTATACTCCCTAGACTGGAAGTGCCCTTGGCTCTGTAGATCTGTTGTTTACTTGTTTTAGGGGACCCAATGCACTCCTCCAGAGAGGCAGTTGGCAATTTACATCCCGCCCATCAGCATAACAAGGCTCCCTGTTCTCCAGGGCCTGTCTTGCCTTTCTGGTTTTTACACATTTTGTGGATGTCCCTTTTGTACCGGTGGGAAGAGATACTTCTTTGTATTGCAGATTTGCATTGTCCGCTTGCTTGCTTGGCCAAAACGGGCATATGAGTTCTCTCCTAAATATATTCAGGAGAAAATGCATACGCCCTTTTTGGCCAAGTGCATCATTGTCGAAGTTGTGCCCCTTTTCCTGTGCTTTAAAGGCGATTCCAACGTACCTCTTGAAATCTGTTTCCTGCTATTCTGCCTAGCTTTCAAGTCTGCCTCGCTGCCTTCCCTCAACAGATTTTTGGATGATAGTTGTCCTTTATTACTCTGCCAGTTTGTGAATTGTTGTGCCCCTGAGCCCCATTTTGCAACTCGTTTTTTGTGAGCTGAACGCAAGACCAATATTTTGGTTCAGGACGTATATGGGTTCCCGGTGGGTGGCTGAGACTTTGGTTAATTCTTCTTCCTGCCGGGAAATTAGACTGACATGTGCCCGTCCAAATGCCAAACAGCTACTCTCTCATTGGTTCTCCCTCTTCCCTTTCATCCTGTGCCAAATTGGCAACGTGTGCCAACAAGGGGGTTAAATGTGCTGTATCTAAGTTGGGAGATTGATAGTAAAGCAGTTGCAGTGTCAAACATGAGCACCAGGAGACGGAGTATTAGTTGATTTTTAGAAACGTTTCTTGTTCACAGTGTGTCCATTCTCTAGGTTTCCGGTACATGTTATAGTTGTAGTAATATCCCCTTCAACTTGGAGAGTTGGGACGCATGTAATGTGTGCCATGCATTATTGCTTTGAAGGGTCTGCATTTGCTCACCCAATCTCACCAATCCTCTCAGTGCCACGTGTCCAGCCTTATGTAACATCCAGCTGTCATTGTAGATAGGGTCATTCCAGGTTTCATCAGAGACCCTGAAGGAATTGGAAAGAATTTGCCTGTTTTTTTGTTTTGTTTTTGAAATTCCTTTTTATAGTGGGTTTGAGCTGATTCTCGCTGCCATGCTTATGCCAGTCTAGACACTCTAGATTCCCTTACAGAGACATGTCAATACATAGGTTTTAAGATTCTTACTTGTCAGATATATTCTTCTGCGGGAAATATGGGGTTTTGAGTCCCTTTTACTGAGGAAGGTGTAGGTCTTGTCTATTCCATAGTTGGTTTTTGGAACGGTACCTGTGCTTATATCAAACTCTGGTTTTATGCATCACCCCACCTCTCCTTCCCCTTAAGCAGGCATAAGAGTGTTTTCTAAATGTGAGACTATATTCTCTTTCCTAGCTCAGTTCAAGTGTAGCCATGTTTACAGGATCTTCATAAGTGATATCTTATGATAAGTTGCTTTTTCTGTGTGACTTATTTCACTTAGAATCATCGAACCTGAATCCACTCATTTTGCTGCTACTGGTCTTATGACATTGATTTCATGGCTGAGGGATATTCCATCGTACGTAATTACCACAATTTTTTGAACCATTTTTATATTTCCTGGGATATTTAAGGTGTACCCAAGTTGAGGTTCTTGTATTCAGTGCAGCCCTAAACGTTGGGGTGGCTCTGGCTTATTGATTTTCAGTTTTCCCAAGGTATATTCCCTAGACTGGTAGTGCCCTTGGCTCTGTAGCTCTGTTGTTTACTTGTTTTAGGGAACACAGTTCACTCCACCAGAGAGGCAGTTGGCAATTTACATCCTGCCCATCAGCATAACAATGCTCCCTGTTCTCCAGGGCCTGTCTTGCCTTTCTGGTTTTTACACATTTTGCGGATGTCCCTTTTGACCAGTGGGAAGTGATACTTCTTTGTAGTGCAGATTTGCATTGCCTGCTTGCTTGCTAGGCCAAAAAGGGCGTATGCGTTTTCTCCTGAATATATTCAGGAGAAAATGCAAACGCCCTTTTTGGCCAAGTGCATCATTGTCGAAGTTGTGCCCCACTTCTGGTGCTTTAAAGGCGATTCCAACATACCTCTTGAAATCTGTTTCCTGCTATTCTGCCTCGATTTCAAGTCCGCCTCATTGCCTTCCCTCAACAGATTTTTGGATGATAGTTGTCCTTTATTACTCTTCCAGTTTGTGAATTGCTGTGCCCTGAGCCCCATTTTTCAACTCATTTTTTGTGTGCTGACCGCAAGTCCAAAATTTTGGTTCAGGACCTCTACTTTTTACCCGTGGGAGGCTGAGACTTTGGTTAGTTCTTCTTCCTCCCGTGAAATTAGAGTGACATGTGCCCGTCTAAATGCCTAACAGCTACTCTGTCATTGGTTCTCCCCCTTTCCTTTAATCCTCTGCCAAATTGGCAACGTGTGTGTACCAGGAGGTTAAAAGTGGTGTCTCTCCAAGTTTTGAGATTGATAGTAAAGCAGTTGGAAAGTCAAACCGGAACACCAGGAGAGGGACTATTCGTTGAGTTTTAGAAACCTTTTGTATTCACAGTGTGTCCATTCTCTAGGTTTCCTGTATATGTTATAGCTGTATTAATATTCCCTTCAACCCGCAGAGTTGGGACCCATGGAATGGGTGCCATGCATTATTGGTTTACAAGGTCTGCAGTTGCTCACCCAATCTCACCAATCCTCTCAGTCCCAAGTGTCCAGCATTATGCCACATCCAGCTGTCGTTGTAGATAGGGTCATTCCAGGTTTCATCAGAGACCCTGAAGGAATTGTAAAGAATTTTCCTGTTTTTTTGTTTTGTTTGTGAAATTCCTTTTGATAGTGGGTTTCAGCTGATTCTCCCTGCCAAGTTTATGCCAGTCTAGACACACTTGATTCCCTTACAGAGACATATCAATACATAGGTTTTAAGATTCTTACTAGTAAGATATATTCTTCTGCGGGAAATATGGGCTTTTCAGTCCCTTTCACTGAGGAATGTGTAGGTCTTGTCTATTCCATAGTTGGTTTTCGGAACGGTAGGTGTGCTTATATGAAACTCTGGTTTTATGCATCACCCCACCTCTCCTTCCCCCTTAAGCAGGCATAAGAGTGTTTTCCAAATGTGAGACTCTGTTCTCTTTCCTAGCTAAGTTCAAGTGTAGCCATGTTTACAGGTTCTTCATAAGTGATATCTTATGATAAATTTCTTTTTCTGTGTGTCTTATATCACTTAGAATCATCATAACAGAATCCACACATTTTGTTGCTACTGGTCTTATGACATTGATTTCATGGCTGAGGGATATTCCATCGTACGTAATTACCACAATATTTTGAACCAATTTTATATTTCCTGGGATATTTAAGGTGTACCGAAGTTGAGGTTATTGTGAGCAGTGCAGCCGTAAATTTTGGGGTGGCTCTGTCTTATTGATTTTCAGTTTTCACAAGGTATATTCCCTAGACTGGTAGTGCCCTTGGCTCTGTAGCTCTGTTGTTTACTTGTTTTAGGGAACACAATGCACTCCTCCATAGAGGCAGTTGGCAATTTACATCCCGCCCATCAGCATAAAAAGGCTCCCTGTTCTCCAGGGCCTGTCTTGCCTTTCTGGTTTTTACACATTTTGCGGATGTCCCTTTTGACCGGTGGGAAGTGATACTTCTTTGTAGTGCAGATTTGCATTGCCCGCTTGCTTGCTTGGCCAAAAAGGGCGTATGCGTTTTCTCCTGAATATATTCAAGAGAAAACGCATACGCCCTTTTTGGCCAAGTGCATCATTGTCGAAGTTGTTCCACTCTTCCTGTGCTTTAAAGGCGATTCCAACGTACCTCTTGAAATCTGTTTCCTGCTATTCTGCCTCGATTTCAACTCCGCCTCGTTCCCTTCCCTCAACAGATTTTTGGATGATAGTTGTCCTTTATTACTCTTCCAGTTTGTGAATTGCTGTGCCCTGAGCCCCATTTTTCAACTTATTTTTTGTGAGCTGACCGCACGTCCAAAATTTTGGTTCAGGACCTCTACTTGTTCCCCGTGGGAGGCTGAGACTTTGGTTAATTCTTCTTCCTACCGTGAAATTAGAGTGACATATGCCCGTCTAAATGCCTAACAGCTACTCTGTCATTGGTTCTCCCCCTTTCCTTTCATCCTCGGCCAAATTGGCAACGTGTGTGTACCAGGAGGTTAAAAGGGGTGTCTCTCCAATTTGGGAGATTGATAGTAAAGCAGTGGGAAAGTCAAACCGGAACACCAGGAGAGGGACTATTCGTTGAGTTTTAGAAACCTTTTGTATTCACAGTGTGTCCATTCTCTAGGTTTCCTGTACATGTTATAGCTGTATTAATATTCCTTTCAACCCTCAGAGTTGGGACCCATGGAATGGGTGCCATGCATTATTGGTTTACAAGGTCTGCATTTGCTCACCCAATCTCACCAACCCTCTAAGTCCCAAGTGTCCAGCCTTATGCCACATCCAGCGGTCGTTGTAGATAGGGTCATTCCAGATTTCATCAGAGACCCTGAAGGAATTGTAAAGCATTTGCCTGTTTTTTTGTTTTGTTTGTGAAATTCCTTTTGATAGTGGATTTCAGCTGATTCTCGCTGCCATGTTTATGCCAGTCTAGACACTTGATTCCCTTACAGAGACATATCAATACATAGGTTTTAAGATTCTTACTAGTCAGATATATTCTTCTGCGGGAAATATGGGGTTTTGAGTCCCTTTCACTGTGGAAGGTGTAGGTCTTGTCTATTCCATAGTTGGTTTTTGGAACGGTACCTGTGCTTATATCAAACTCTGGTTTTATGCATCACCCCACCTCTCCTTCCCCCTTAAGCAGGCATAAGAGTGTTTTCCAAATGTGAGACTCTGTTCTCTTTCCTAGCTCAGTTCAAATGTAGCCATGTTTACAGGATCTTCGTAAGTGATATCTTATGATAACTTGCTTTTTCTGTGTGACTTATTTCACTTAGAATCATCGAACCTCATTCCACTCATTTTGCTGCTACTGGTCTTATGACATTGATTTCATGGCTGAGGGATATTCCATCGTACGTAAGTACCACAATTTTTTGAACCATTTTTATATTTCCTGGGATATTTAAGGTGTACCCATGTTGAGGTTCTTGTAAGCAGTGCAGCCCTAAACGTTGGGGTGGCTCTGTCTTATTGATTTTCAGTTTTCCCAAGGTATATTCCCTAGACTGGAAGTGCCCTTGGCTCTGTAGCTCTGTTGTTTACTTGTTTTAGGGAACACAATTCACTCCACCAGAGAGGCAGTTGGCAATTTACATCCTGCCCATCAGCATAACAATGCTCCCTGTTCTCCAGGGCCTGTCTTGCCTTTCTGGTTTTTACACATTTTGCGGATGTCCCTTTTGACTGGTGGGAAGTGATACTTCTTTGTAGTGCAGATTTGCATTGCCCGCTTGCTTGCTTGGCCAAAAAGGTCGTATGCATTTTCTCCTGAAAATATTCAGCAGAAAATGCAAACGCCCTTTTTGGCGAACTGCATCATTGTCGAAGTTGTGCCCCACTTCTGGTGCTTTAAAGGCGATTCCAACATACCTCTTGAAATCTGTTTCCTGCTATTCTGCCTCGATTTCATGTCCACCTCGTTGCCTTCCCTCAACAGATTTTTGGATGATAGTTGTCCTTTATTACTCTTCCAGTTTGTGAATTGCTGTGCCCTGAGCCCCATTTTTCAACTCATTTTTTGTGAGCTGACCACAAATGCAAAATTTTGGTTCAGGACCTCTACTTGTTCCCCGTGGGTGGCTGAGACTTTGGTTAATTCTTCTTCCTCCCGTGAAATTAGAGTGACATGTGCCCGTCCAAATGCCTAACAGCTACTCTCTCATTGGTTCTCCCTCTTCCCTTTCATCCTCTGCCAAATTGGCAATGTGTGCGAACCAGGAGGTTAAAGGGGCTGTCTCTCCAAGTTTTGAGATTGATAGTACATCAGTTGGAAAGTCACACCTGAGCACCAGGAGAGGGACTATTATTTGAGTTTTAGAAACCGTTCGTATTCACAGTGTGTCCATTCTCTAGGTTTCCCGTACATGTTATAGCTGTAGTAATATTCCCTTCAACCTGGAGAGTTGGGACACAAGGAGTGGGTGCCATGCATTATTGCTTTAAAGGGTCTGCATTTGCTCACCCAATCTCACCAATCCTCTCAGTCCCAAGGGTCCAGCCTTATGCCACATCCAGCTGTCCTTGTAGACAGGGTCATTCCAGGTTTCATCAGAGACCCTGAAGGAATTGTAAAGAATTTCCCTGTTTTTTTGTTTTGTTTGTGAAATTCGTTTTGATAGTGGATTTCAGCTGATTCTCGCTGCCATGTTTATGCCAGTCTAGACACACTTGATTCCCTTACAGAGACATATCAATACATAGGTTTTAAGATTCTTACTAGTCAGATATATTCTTCTGCGGGAAATATGGGGTTTTGAGTCCCTTTCACTGAGGAAGGTGTAGGTCTTGTCTATTCCATAGTTGGTTTTTGGAACGGTACCTGTGCTTATATCAAACTCTGGTTTTATGCATCACCCACCTCTCCTTCCCCCTTAAGCAGGCATAAGAGTGTTTTCCAAATGTGAGACTCTGTTCTCTTTCCTAGCTAAGTTCAAGTGTAGCCATGTTTACAGGATCTTCATAAGTGATATCTTATGATAAGTTGCTTTTTCTGTGTGACTTATTTCACTTAGAATCATCGAACCGGAATCCACTCATTTTGCTGCTACTGGTCTTATGACATTGATTTCATGGCTGAGGGATATTCCATCGTACGTAAGTACCACAATATTTTGAACCAATTTTATATTTCCTGGGATATTTAAGGTGTATCCAAGTTGAGGTTCTTGTAAGCAGTGCAGCCCTAAATTTTGGTGTGGCTCTGTCTTATTGATTTTCAGTTTTCTCAAGGTATATTCCCTAGACTGGAAGTGCCCTTGGCTCTGTAGCTCTGTTGTTTACTTGTTTTAGGGAACACAATGCACTCCTCCAGAGAGGGAGTTGGCAATTTACATACCGCCCATCAGCATAACAAGCCTCCCTGTTCTCCAGGGCCTGTCTTGCCTTTCTGGTTTTTACACATTTTGTGGATGTCCCTTTTGACCGGTGGGAAGTGATACTTCTTTGTAGTGCAGATTTGCATTGTCCACTTGCTTGCTTGGCCAAAAAGGGCATATGCGTTATCTCCTAAATATAATCAGGAGAAAACGCTTATGCCCTATTTGGCCAAGTGCCTCATTGTCGAAGTTGTGCCCCTCTTCCTGTGCTTTAACGGCGATTCCAACATACCTCTTGAAATCTCTTTCCTGCTATTCTGCCTCGCTTTCAAGCTGCCTCAATGCCTTCCGTCAACAGATTTTTGGATGACAGTTGTCCTTTATTACTGTGCCAGTTTGTGAATTGCTGTGCCCCTGAGCTCCATTTTTCAACTCGTTTTTTGTGAGATGAACGCAAGACCAATATTTTGGTTCAGTACCTATACTGGTTCCCAGTGGGTGGCTGAGACTTTGGTTAATTCTTCTTCCTGCCAGGAAATTAGAGTGACATGTGCCCCTCCAAATGCCAAACAGCTACTCTCTCATTGGTTCTCCCTCTTCCCTTTCATCCTCTGCCTAATTGGCAACGTGTGCGAAACAGGAGGTTAAATGTGCTGTCACTCTACGTTGGGAGATTGAAAGTAAAGCAGTTTGAAAGTCAAACGTGAGCACCAGGAGAGGGACTATTAGTTGAGTTTTAGAAACCTTTCATATTCACACTGTGTCCATTCTCTAGGTTTCCTTTACATGTTATAGCTCTAGTAATATTC
The DNA here is from genome assembly GCF_949752795.1 of Hyperoodon ampullatus. Classification (NCBI taxonomy): domain Eukaryota; kingdom Metazoa; phylum Chordata; class Mammalia; order Artiodactyla; family Ziphiidae; genus Hyperoodon; species Hyperoodon ampullatus. Next base: position 129,469 of record NW_027640861.1, read on the forward strand.
CCTTCAACCTGGAGAGTTGGGACCCATGGAATGGGTGCCATGCGTTATTGCTTTAAAGGGTCTGCATTTGCTCACCCAATGTCACCAATTCTCTCATTCCCAAGTGTCCAGCCTTATGCCATATCCAGCTGTCATTGTAGTTAGGGTCATTCCAGGATTCATCAGAGACTGAAGGAATGGTAAAGAATTTCCATGTTTTTTTTGTTTTGTTTTTTAAATTCCTTTTTATAGTGAGTTTAGGCTGATTCTCGCTGCCATGTTTATGCCAGTCTAGAAACACTTGATTCCCTTATGGTGTCATATCAATACATAGGTTTTAAGATTCTTACTAGTCACATATATTCCTTTGTGGGAAATATGGGGTTTTGAGTCCCTTTCACTGAGGAAGGTGTATGTCTTCTGTATTCCATAGTTGGTTTTTGGAACAGTACCTGTGCTTATATCAAAATCTGGTTTTATGCATCACCCCACCTCTCATTCCCCCTTAAGAAGGAATAAGAGTGTTTTCTAAATGTGAGACTCTGTTCTCTTTCCTATCTAAGTTCAGGTGTAGCCATGTTGACATGATCATCATAAGTGATATCTTATGATAAGTTTCTGTTTCTGTGTGACTTTGTTCACTTAGAATCATCGTACCTGAATCCACTCATTTTGCTGCTACTGGTCTTATGACATTGATTTCATGGCTGAGGGATATTCCATCGTACGTATGTACCACAAATTTTTGAACCATTTTTATATTTCCTGGGATATTTAAGGTGTACCCAAGTTGAAGTTCTTGTAGGCAGTGCCGCCCTAAATTTTGGGGTGGCTCTGTATTATTGTTTTTCAGTTTTCCCAAGGTTTATTCCCTAGACTGGAAGTGCCCTTGGCTCTGTAGCTCTGTTCTTTACTTGTTTTAGGGAACACAATACACTCCTCCAGGGAGGCAGTTGGCAATTTACATCCCGCCCATCAGCATAACAAGGCTCCCTGTTCTCCAGGGCCTCTCTTGCCTTTCTGGTTTTTACATATTTTGTGGATGTCCCTTTTGGCCGGTGGGAAGTGATACTTCTTTGTAGTGCCAATTTGCATTGCCTTCTTGCTTGCTTTGCCAAAAAAGGCGTATGCGTTTTCTCCTGAATATCTTAAGGAGAAAACGAATACGCCCTTTTTGGCCAAGTGCATCATTGTCGAAGTTGTGCCCCTCTTCATGTGCTTTAAAGGCGATTCCAATGTACCTCTTGAAATCTGTTTCCTGCTATTCTGCCTCGATTTCAAGTCCACCTCGTTGCCTTCCCTCAACAGATTTTTGGACGATATTTTTCCTTTATTATTCTGTCTGTTTGTGAATTGCTGTGCCCCTGAGCTCCATTTTTCAACTCGTTTTTTGTGAACTGACCGCAAGTCCAAAATTTTGGTGCAGGACCTATACTGGTTCCCGGTGGGTGGCTGAGAATTTGGTTAATTCTTCTTCCTGCCGGGAAATTAGATTGACATGTGACAGTCCAAATGCCTAACAGCTACTCTCTCATTGGTTCTCCCTCATGCCTTTCATCCTCTGCCAATTTGGCAACGTGTGTGAACCAGGATGTTAAAGGGGCTATCTCTCCAAGTTGGGAGATTGATAGTAAAGCAGTTGGAAATTCAAACCGGAGCACCAGGAGAGGGACTATTCGTTGAGTTGTAGAAACCTTTCGTATTCACAGTGTGTCCATTCTCTAGATTTCCTGTATATGTTATTGCTGTAGTAATATTCTCTTCAACCTGCAGAGTGGGACCCATGGAATGGTTGCCATGCATTATTGCTTTAAAGGGTCTGCATTTGCTCACCCAATCTCACCAATCCTCTCAGTCCCAAGTGTCCAGCCTTATGCCACATCCAGCTGTCACTGTAGATACGGTCATTCAAGGTTTCATCAGCGACCCTGAAGGAATTGTAAAGAATTTCCCAGTTTTTTTGTTTTGTTTTTGAAATTCCTTTTTATAGTGGGTTTGAGCTGATTCTCGCTGCCATGTTTATGCCAGTCTAGACACACTTGATTCCCTTACGGAGACATATCAATACATAGGTTTTAAGATTCTTACTAGTCAGATGTATTCCTCTGCGGGAAATATGGGGTTTTGAGTCCCTTTCACTGAGGAAGGTGTAGGTTTTGTCTATTCCATAGTTGGTTTTTGGGACGGTATCTGTGCTTATATAAAACTCTGGTTTTATGCATCCCCCCCACCTCTCCTTCACCCTTAAGCAGGCATAAGTGTGTTTTCTAAATGTGAGACTCTGTTCTCTTTCCTAACTCAGTTCATGTGTAGCCATGTTTACAGGATCTTCATAAGTGATATCTTATGATAAGTTTCTTTTTCTGTGTGACTTATTTCACTTAGAATCATCGAACCTGAATCCACTCATCATTTTGCTTCTACTGGCCTTATGACATTGATTTCATGGCTGAGGGATATTCCATCATACGTAAGTACCACAATTTCTTTACCATTTTTGTCTTTCCTTGGATATTTAAGGTGTCCCGGATTCGAGGTTCTTGTAAGCAGTGCTGCCCTAAATTTTGGGGTGGCTGTGTCTTATTGATATTCAGTTTTCCCAAGGTATATTCCCATGACTGGAAGTGACTTAGGTTGTGAAGCTCTGTTGTTTCCTTCTTTTAGAGAACACAATGCACTCCTCCAGGGTGGCTGTTGGCAATTTACATCCCACCCATGAGCATAACAAGGCTTACTGTTCTCCAGAGCCTGTCTTGCCTTTCTGGTTTTTACACATTTTGCAGATGACCCTTTTGACCGGTGGGAAGTGATACTTATTTGTAGTGCAGATTTGCATTGTGCAGTTGCTTGGTTGGTCAAAATCGGCGTATGCGTTTTCTCCTGAATATATTCAGGTGAAAACGCATACGCCCTTTATGGACAATTCCATAATTGTCGAAGTTGTGATGCTTTTCCTGTGTTTAAAGGCAATTCCAATATACTTCTTGAAATCTGTTTCGTGCAATTCTGCATCATTTTAAAGTCTGCCTCGTGGCTTTCCCTCAACAGATTTTTGGAAGAGAGTAGTCCTTTATAACTCTGCAAGTTAGTGAAATGCTGTGCCGCTGTGCTCCAGTTCTCAACTCGCGTTTTTGTGAGCTGACCGCAAATCCATAGTTTTGCTTCAGGACCTGTACAGGTTCCGGGGGGGGGGGCAGGCTGAGAGTTTGGTTAATTCTTCTTCGTGACCGGAAATTAGAGTGACATGTGGCCGTCCAAATGCCTACAGCTACTCTCTCATTGGTTCTCCCTTTTCCCTTATATCCTCTGAACAATGTGCCAGCTGTGCGAAACAGGTTATAGGGGTTGACTCTCCAAGTTGGGAGATTGATATTAAAGCAGTTGGAATGTCAAGTTGGAGCACAAGGAGAGAAAAAAAATTAGTAGAGTTTTAGAAACCTTTCTCCATCAGAGGGTGTCCATTCTCTAGGTTTCCCATACATGTTATAACTGTAGTGATATTCCCATCTACCTGGAGAGTTGGGAACCATGGAATGATGGGCAGGAATTATTGCTTTAGAGGGTCTGCCTTTTCTCACCCAATCTCACCAATCGTCTCAGTCCCAAGTGACCAGCCTTATGCCACATCCAGCTGTCCTTGTAGACAGGGTCATTCCAAGTTTCATCAGAACCCCTGAAGGTATTGTGTAAGAATTAAACTGTTTTTTGTTTTGTTTTGAAATTCATTTTTATAGTGGGTTTGAGCTGCTTCTCACTGCCGTGTTTATGTCGTCCTAGGCACACTTGGTTCCTTTACGGAGACATATCAATACATAGGTTTTAAGATTCTTACTAGTCAGATATATTTCTCTGCCAGGAATTAGGGTGTTGAGTCCCGTTCACTGAGGAAGGAGTAGGGGTTGTCTCTTCTGTATTTGGATTATGGAATGTTACCTGTGCTAATATCAAACTCTGGTTTTGTGTGTCTCCCCACCTCTCCTTTCCCCTTAAGCAAGCATAAGTTTGTTTTCTATATCTGAGACACTGTTCTCTTTCCTAATTCAGTTCATATGTAGCCATGTTTACATTCCCTTCATAAGTGATATCTTATGTCAGAATGCACTATGGCCCTTGTCATAATAATGCTCCATGACACCTGTCATCACAATGTTACATGCTCTTGTCATCACAATTCTCCATGCACTTGTCATTGCAATATTCCATGCCCCCTGTCATAGCAAGCTCCAAGTGTTTGTCATCACAATGCTTCATGACCTTGTCATCAAAACTCTCAATGGCCCTTGTCATCACAATGCTCCGTGCCCTTGTCATCACAATGCTCCATGACCCCTGTCATCACAATGCTCCCTGACACCTGTCATCACAATGCTTCATGCCCCTTGTCATTACAGTGCTTCATGATGCTCGTCATCACAATTACGCAAGGTCTTCTCATCACAATGCTCCACGGTTTTGCCATCACAATTCTCCATGCCCTGGTCATCTCAAAGCTCAATGTCCCTCGTCCTCACAATTCTCCACTTCCTTGTCATCACAATGCTCCATGGCACTTCTCATCACAATGTTATATGCTCTTGTCATCACAATACTCCATGCACTTGTCATCGCAATGCTCCATGACCCCTGTCATAGGAAGCTCCATGCGCTTGTCATCACAATGTTTCACGACCTGGACATTAAAATTATCAGTGGACCTTGTCATCTCAATGCTCCATGCCCTTGTCATCAAAATGCTCCTTTACGTTTGTCACAACAATCCTCCATGACACTTGGCATCACAATGCTCCGTGTTATTGTCATCACAATGGAACATGACATATGTCATCACAATGCTCCCTGACACCTGTCTTCACAATACTCCATGACCTTGTCATCACAATGCTTCATGCCCTTGTCATCACAATGTGCCATGCCCACTGTCATCACAATAATCCATGAAACTTGTCAGACAAATGCTCCATGACCCTTTTCATCAAAATGCTCCATGAACACTGTCATCACAATGCACCATGCCCATCATCATAATGCTTCATGCTATTGTCATCACAATGAAATCAAAATGCTCCATGACCTCTCTCATCACAATGCTCCAAACCCTTGTGATCACAATGTTCCATAACACTTGTCATCACAATGCCCCATGACGCTGGTCATCACAATTATCCATGGACTTCTCATCACAATGCCCCATGACATTTGTCATCACAATGCTCAATACACATGTCATCACAATGCTCCCTTACTCTTGCCATCGGTATGCTCCTTGAACCCTTTCATGACAAGGCTCCATGCCTTTTTCATCACAATGATCCATGCACTTTTCATCACAATGCTCCATGCCCTTGTCATCACAATGGTCCTAGACCCCTGTAATCACAATGCTCCATGCCCCTTTTCATCAGAATGCTCCATGAGACTTGGCATCACAAGGCTCCATGGACTTCTCATCACAATGCTCCAGGACGTTGTCATCAAAATGCTCCATTCCCTTATCATCACAATGCTCCATGACGCCTGTCATCACAATACTCCATGAACGTTTTCAGCCCAATGCTCCATGACCTTCTCATTACAATGCTCCTTGACCAATATCATCACAATGCTCCATGACCACTGTCATCACAACGCTCCATGACACCTGACAACACAATGATCCGGTACTCTTGTCATCACAATGCTCCATTCCCTAGTCATCACAATGCTCCATGACCCCTGTCATCACAAAACTCCATGAACATTTTCAGCCCAATGCTCCATGACACTTGGCATCACAATGATGCATGCCCTTGTCATCCCAATGCTCCTTGACCCCTGTAAACACAATGCTCCTTGACGCTTGCCATCACAGTGCTCCTGGACACCTGTCATCTCAATGCTCCATGCCTTTGTCAGCAAAATGCTACATGACCCTGTCATTACGATGCTCTATGCGCTTGTCATCACAATACTCCATGAACCTTGGGATCACATTGCTTCCTGCCCTTGTCATCACAATGCTCCATGTTCCTTGAAATCAAAATGATCCAAGACCTCTGTCCTCACAATGCTCCAAACCCTTGTGATCACAATGTTCCATAACACTTGTCATCACAACGCTCCATGATGCCTTTCATCACAATACTCCATGCCCTTTTCATCACAATGCTCCATGACCTTTGTCATCATAATTTTCAATACACTTGTCATCACAATGCTCCCTGACACTTGTCGTCAGAATGCTCCTTGAAACCTGTCACGAAAAGGCTCCATGCCTTTTTCATCACAATGCCCCATGCCGTTTTCATCACAATGCTCCATGCCAATGTCATCAAATTACTCCACAAGCTTGTCATCAGAATGCTCCCTGACCCTTGTCATCACAATGCTCCAAGCCATTGTCATCACAATGCTCCATTACCTTTGTCATCAGAATCCTCCATGACACTTGGCAACACAATGCTCCATGCCATTGTCATCACAATGGGCCATTACATATGTCATCACAATGCTCCCTGACACCTGTCTTCACAATACTGCATGACCTGGTCATCACAGTGCTCCATGCCCTTGTCATCACAATGCGCCATTCCAACTGTCATCGCAATAATCCATGAAACTTATGAGACCAATGCTCCATGCCCTTGTCATCACAATGTTCCATGCCCTTCTTATCACAATGCTCCACGACCCCTGTCATCACAATTCTCCGTGACTCCAGTCATCACAATGCTTCATGACCTTTGTCATCACAATGGTCCATGCCCTCCTCATCTACAGTCTCTGTGACTTTTTAACCACAATGCTCCATGAACTTTTCATCACAATGCTCTTTGACCCTTGTCATCACAATGCTCTATGCCTTTCTCAGCACAATGCTCCATGACCCTTGTCATCACAATGCTCCATGCACTTGTCAGCACAATGCTCCATGACCCATGTCATCACAATGCGCCATGCGCTTGTCATCACAGTGCTCCACAATCTTGTCATCACAATGCTCCATAAACCTTGTCATCACAATGCTCCATGCACTTCTCATCAAAATGCTCTCTCACCACTGATATCACAATGTTACATCACTATTCATCACAATACTCCCTCACCCCTGTCATCACAATGTTCCATGACTCCTGTCATCACAATTCTACATGCACTTATCATCACAATGTTCAATGACCCCTGACATCACAATGTTCCATAACCCCTGTCATCAAAATGCTCCATGAACCATTTCATCAAAATGCTCAATGACCCCTGACATCACAATGTTCCATAACCCCTGTCATCAAAATGTTGCATGACCCTTTTCATCAAATTGTTCCATGACCCTGTCATCACAATGCTCCCTGCCCTTCTCATCACAATGCACCACGCCCTTGTCATCAAAATGCTCCATGACCTTTGTCATCACAAAGATCCATGACCCTTTGCATCACAATGCTCCATGTCATGGTCATCACAATGCTCCATGAACGCTCTCATCACATTGCTCCATGCCATTGTCATCACAATGCTACCTGACACATGTCATCAGAATGCTCCATGGCCTTCTCATCACAATGCTCCATGCCCTTGCCATCACAATGCTCCATTACACCTGTGATAACAATGCTCCATTACCCCTGCCATCACGATGTTCCATGGCCTTGTCATTACAAGGCTCCATGACCCTTCTCATCACAATACTCCAAGACCCCTGTAATCACAATGCTCCATGCCCCTTTTCATCTCAATGATCCATGAACCCTGTCATCATAATGCACCATGCCCATCATCATAATGCTTCATACTATTGTCATCACAATGAAATCAAAATGATCCATGACCTCTGTCATCACAATGCTCCAAAACCTTGTGATCACAATATTCCATAATACTTGTCATCACAACGCCCCATGATGCTGGTCATCACAATTATCCATGGACTTCTCATCACAATGCTCCATGACCCTTGTCATCACAATTCTCAATACACTTGTCATCACAATGCTCCCTGACACCTGTCGTCAGTATGCTCATTGAACCCTGTCATGACAAGTCTCCATGCCTTTTTCATCACAGTGATCCATGCCCTTTTCATCACAATGCTCCATGCCATTGTCATCACAATACTCCACAAGCTTGTCATCAGAATGCTCCGTGACACTTGTCATCACAATGATCCATGACCCCTGTCGTCACAATGCTCCATGACACCTGTCATCACAATGCTCCATGCCCCTTGTCATTACAGTGTTCCATGATGCTTGTCATCACAATTATCCATGGTCTTCTCATCACAGTGCTCCACGGTCTTGCCATCACAATGCTCCATGCCCTGGTTATGACAATGCACCATGTCCCTTGTCATCACAATTCTCCACGTCCTTGTCATCACAGTGCTCCATGACAATTCTCATCACTATGTTACATGCTCTTGTCATCACAATTCTCCATGCACTTGTCATCGCAATGCCCCATGACCCCTGTCATAGCAAGCTCAATGCCTTTGTTATCACAATGCTTCATGACCTTTTCATCAAAATTCTCACTGCCCGTTGTCATCACAATGCTCCATGCCCTTGTCATCACAATGATCCAAGCCCTTGTCATCACAATGCTCCATTACCTTTGTCATCACAATCCTCCATAACACTTGGCATCACAATGCTCCATGCCATTGTCATCACAATGGACCATGAAATATGTCATCACAATGCTCCCTGACACCTGTCTTCACAATACTCCATGACCTTGTCTTCACAATGCTCCATGACCTTGTCATCACAATGTGCCATGCCCACTGTCAACACAATTATCCATGAAACTTGTCAGACCAATGCCCTATGCCCCTGTCATCACAAAGCTCCATGCCCTTGTCATCACAATGCTCCATGACCCCAGTCATCACAATTCTCCGTGACTCCAGTCTTCACAAGGCTTCATGACCTGTGTCATCACAATGGTCCATGCCCTCATCATCACAAGGCTCTGTGAACTTTGTCACCACAATGCTCCATGAACTTTTCATCACAATGCTCCGTGACACTTGTCATCACAATGCTCCATGCCTTTGTCAACTCAATGCTCCATGACCCTTGTCATCACAATGTTCCACAACCTTGTCATCACAATGCTCCATAAAGATTGTCATCACAATGCTCCATGCACTTCTTATAAAAAATGCTCTCTCACCACTGATATCAACATGTTCCCTCACTAGTCATCACAATACACCCACTCCCCTGTCATCACAATGGTCCTTAAACCCTGTCATGGAAATGTTCCATGACCCTTGACATCTCAATGTTCCATAACCCCTGTCATCAAAATGTTCCATGACACTTTTCATCAAATTGCTCCATGACCCTGTTATCACAATGCTCCCTGCCCTACACAACAGAATGCACCACACCTCTTGTCATCAAAATGCTCCATGACCTTTGTCATCACAAAGCTCCATGACCCTTGGCATCACAATGCTGCATGCCATTGTCATCACAATGCTCCATGAAACCTCTCATCACATTGTTCCATGCCCTTGTCATCACAGGCTACATGATGCTTTTCATCACAATGCTCGATGCCATTCTTATCACAATGCTCCATGCGCTTGTCATTACAATCCTCCATGACCCATGTATCACAGTGTTCCATGCCCTGGTCATCACAATGCTCCATGACCCCTGTCATAAAAATGCTCCATGACCACTGCCATCACAATGTTCCACGGCCTTGTCATCACAAGGCTCCATGACCCTTGTCATCACAGTGCTCCAAGACCCCTGTAATCACAATGCTCCATGCCCTTGTCATCACAAAGCTCCATGACGCATGTCATCAGAATTCTCCATGGCCTTCTCATTCACGATGCTCCATGCCCTTGTCATCACAATGCTCCAAGACTCCTGTAATCACAATGCTCCATGCCCCTTTTCATCTCAATGCTCCATGAACCCTGTCATCACAATGCAGCATGCCCATCATCATAATGCTTCAGGCTATTGTCATCACAATGAAATCAAAATGCCCCATGACCTCTGTCATCACAATGCTCCAAATCCTTGTGATCAAAATGTTCCATAACACTTATCATCACAACGCCCCATGACGCTCGTCATCACAATTATCCATCGTCTTCTCATCACAATGCTCCATGACCTTTGTCATCACAATGCTCAATACCCTTGTCATCACAATGCTCCCTGACACTTGTCGTCAGTATGCTCCTTGAACCCTGTCATGACCAGGCTCCATGCCTTTTTCATCACAATGATCCATGCCCTTTTCATCACAGTGCTCCAAGACCCCTGAAAACACAATGCTCCATGCCCTTGTCCTCACAAAGCTCCATGATGCATGTCATCAGAACGCTCCATGGCCTTCTCATCCCAATGCTCCATGCCCTTGTCACCACAATGCTCCAAGACCTCTGTAATCACAATGCTGCATGCCCCTTTTCCTCAGAATGCCCCATGAGACATGTCATCACAAGGCTCCATGGTCTTCTCATCACAATGCTCCAGTACCTTGTCATCACAATGCTCCATGACGCCTCTCATCACAATACTCCATGAACATTTTCAGCCCAATGGTCCATGACCTTCTCATCACAATGCTCCCTGACCCCTGTCATCACAATGCTCCATGACCACTGTTATCACAACGCTCCATGAACCCTGACGACACAATGATCCGGGACTCTTGTCATCAAAATGCTCCATGAACCTTGTCATCACAATGATCCATGCTCTTGTCATCCCAATGCTCCATGACCCCTGTAATCACAATGCTCCATGACGCTTGTCATCAAAGTGCTCCATGAACCTTGTCATCACAATGCTCCTTGCCTTTGTCAGCAAAATGCTACATAATCTTGTCATCACAATGCTCCATGCGCTTGTCATCACAATCCTCCATGACCCTTGGGATCACATTGCTTCATGCCCTTGTCATCTCGCTCTTGCCTTTCTGGTTTTTACAGATATACAGATGTCCCTTTCGACCGGTGGGAAGTGACAATTCTTTGTAGTGTGGATTTGCATTGCATGCTTGCTTCATTGGCCAGAAAGGACGTATGCGTTTTCTCCTGAATATATTCAGGGGAAAAGGCATACGCCCTTTTTGGCCAAGTGCATCACAGTCCAAGTTGGGATGCTTTTTCTGTGCTTCAAAGGCGATTCCAATTTACCTCTTGAAATATGTTTTGTGCAATTCTGCCTCATTTTCAAGTCCGCTTCATTGCCTTCCCTCAACAGATTTCTGGAAGAGAGTAGTCCTTTATAACTCTGCAGGTTTTTGAATTGCTGGGCCCCTGAGCTCCAATTTTCAAATCCCATTTTTGTGAGCTGGCCGCAAATCCACAATTTTGCTTCAGGACCTATACTGGTTCCAGGGGTGGCTTTATTGGTTCCCTGTGGGTGGCTGAGGCTTTGGTTAATTCTTCTTCCTGACGGGAAATTAGAGTGACATGTGCCCGTCCAAATGCCTACATCTACTCTCTGATTGGTTCTCCCTCTTCCCTTTCATCATCTGCACAAATAGCAAACTGTGCGAACCAGGAGGTTATAGGGGCTGACTCTCCTAAGTTGGGAGATTGATAGTAAAGCAGTTGGAATGCCAAAGTGGAGCACAAGGAGAGGAAAAATTAGGAGAGTTTTAGAAACCTTTCGCCATCACAGGGTGTCCATTCTCTAGGTTTCCCATACATGTTATAACTGTAGTGATATTCCCTTCTACCTGGATATTTGGGACACATGGAATGGTGGCATGCATTACTACTTTAAAGGTTCTGCATTTTCTCTCCCAATCTCACCAGTCCTCTCAGTCACAAGTGTCCAGCCTTATGTCTCATCCAGCTGTCTTTGCAGATAGGGTCATTCCAGGTTTCATTAGAACCCCTGAAGGAATTGTGTAAGAATTTTGCTGTTTTTTGTTTTGTTTTTGAAATTCATTTTTATTATGGGGTTGAGCTGGTTTTCACTGACCTGTTTATGCCAGTCTAGACACAATTGATTTCCTTACGGAGACATATGAATACATAGGTTTTAAGATTCTTACTAGTCAGATATATTCCTCGGCGGGGAATAGGGGTGTTGAGTCCCATTCACTGAGGAAGGTGTAGGTCTTGTCTATTCTGTATTTGGTTTATGGAATGGTACCTGTGCTAATATCATACTCTGATTTTATGCATCACCCCACCTCTCCATTCCCCTGAAGCAGGCATAAGAGTTTTTTTCTAAATGTGAGACTCTGTTCTCTTTCCTAATTCAGTTCATGTGTTGTGATATTGGCATTCCCTCTATAAGTGATATCTTATGATAAGATTCTTTTTCTGTGTGACTAATTTCCCTTAGAATCATCATACCTAAATCCACTCATTATGCTGCTACTGGCCTTATATACACTGATTTCACGTCTGAGTGATATTCCGTTGTACAAAATTACCACAAGTTCTTTATGCATTTCTCTTTTTCCTGGGATATTTTAGGTGTACCAAAGTTGAGGTTCTTGTATGCAGAGCAACCCTAAACTTTGGGGTGCCTGTGTCTTATTGATATTTAGTCTTCCCAAGTCATATGCCCGTGAGTTGAAGTCCCCTTTGCTTGGGGGCTTTGTATTTTAGAAATTTTAGGAAACAGCATACACTTCTTCAGAGTGGCTCTTGGATATTTATACCCCACCCATCAGCGTGACTAGGCTCCCTGTTTTCCATGGCCTCTCCTGCATTTCTGGTTTGTACACATTTTTTGGATGGCCTTTCTGAGCAGTGGAAATTGAGACTCCTTTGTTGTGCAGATTTGCATTTCCCTCTTGCTTGGTTGGCCAAAAACTCTGCATGTGTTTTTTTCCTGAAGATATTCACGAAAAAAACGCATACACCCTTTTGCCCAACTGCATCATTTTAGAAATTCTGCTGCTTTTCATATGCTTTAAATGTGAGTACAATCTACATTTTGAAATCTGTTTCCTGCAATTCTGCCTCTCATTCAGATCCTCTTCGTTGCCTTACCTGAATATATTTTTGGACGTTGGTTATCATTTATATCTTTGCAGGTCTTTGAATTGTCTGCTCCTGAGCTCCATTTTGCAACTCGCTTTTTTTGTGAGCTGGCCGCCAAACCATTGGATTGCTTCCGGCCCTATTCTGGTTCTGGGGAGGCAGGCTGAGCCTTTGGTTAATTCTTCTTCCTAATGGGAAATTAGAGTGACATGTACCTGTCAAAACTCCTACAGCTAATCTCTCATTGGTTCCCCCTCTTCCCATTTACCCTCTGCACAAATTGCAAACTGTGGGAAACAGGAGGTTAAAGGTGCTGATTCTCCAAGTGGGGAGGTTGTTAGTAATGTGGCTGGAATGGCAAACCCCAGCAGCAGGAGATCAAAAATGAGGTGCATTTTAGACACCTTTCCTGAGCACACGGTGTACATTCATCTCGGTTTCCCAGGCATGTTTTCGCTGTCAGAAGACTCCCTTGAACCTGCAGATTTGGGACCCATGGAATGGGTACCAGGCAGTATTACTTTAAAAGGTCTGCATTTCCTCACCCAGCCTCTCTAACATCTCTTAGCGTGCATAGCTTCCAGCCTTATATAATCATCCTGCTGTGGGTCTACATGTGTTCAATCCATGTTACATCGTAGCCCTTCAACAAAAGTTGTAAGAATTTTTGTCTGTCTCACTGTTTTTATAAATAGTTTTAAATTTATTTTTATATTGGTTACAGCTGATTTTCAAAGCTCTGTTTTTTGCTGCTGTACATCCACTTGATTCATGTACTGTGAGACAACAATAAATTCTTTTTCAGATGCTTACCAGTCATATGTATTATTTTCCAGTGACTTGAGTGGGCTGAGTGCAGTTCTTTGAGGTACCGTGTAGGCCTTGTCAGTTATTCAATTTGGTACTTGGAATGGTATCTTTGCTAATTTCAACCTCCTGGATAATACCTCACCATTCCCCACCTTTCCCATTTAGCAGCCTTATGTCTATTTTCTACATATTTGACTATGTTTCTGTTTTGTAATTTATTTCATGTGTAGCCATTTTTGATTCCACCTTTAAGTGACATCTTATGATATGTGTCTTTTTCTTTCTGACATATGTCACTTAGAATGATCGTATGTAACTCCTCCAGAGTTGTTACAACTGGCCTTATTTCATTGATTTCTGGATGAGTAATATTCCACTCTACATAAGTACCCCATCTCTTTTATCCATTTTATCCTTCCAGGGACATTTAGGTTATATCCAAGTTGAGGCCCTTTTTAACAGAGAGGTGGTAAACGTTGGTGTGCCTGTTTTCTGTCGATTTTTGTTTTTCCCAAGGTACACGCCCATGAGTGCAAGTGCCCTATGCTCTGTAGCTCATTTTTTAGATGTTTTAGCAAACACAATACACTTCTCCAGAGTGGCCGTTGGCAAATTACATTTCCACTATCAGCCTCACAGGGCTCCCTTTTCTCCTCACCCTGTCCTGCATTTCTGGTGTTTACACTTTATGTGGATGGCCCTTCTGACTGATGTGAAGTGATACATTTTGTGATATTGATTTCCAGTGCCCACCTGTTGGGTTGGATAAAAAGTGTGTATGGCCTTTACTTGAATATATTCAGAAAAAATGCATACACCCTTTTTGGCCAACTGCATCATTGGCGATGTTCAGCCCCTTTTCTTGTGCTTTAATGGGGAGTCCTTTCTACCTCTTCAAATCTGTTTCCTGCCACTCTCCCTTGCTTACAAGTCCTTTTCTGTGACTTACCTCAAGACATTTTTCGACGATAGATATTTTCAACTCTGCAGTTTCATGAATTTTAGTGCCCCTGAGTTCCATTTTTCAACTTGTGTTTTTGGAAACTGGACACAAAACAGCGGGATTTCCTCTAGCCCTATTCTGTTTCCATGGGCAATTCTAGCCTTTGATGAATTTGTCTTCTGGATTGGAAATTAGAGTGGCATGTGCCTGTCCGAACACCTAAGACATGTCTCTATATTTTTCTCATCCTTCCGCTACATCCTCTGGACAAATTCCAAACTGTGTGCAACAGGATGTTGACGGTGCTGATATCACCAAGTGAGGAGATTGTTAGGAAAGATGCTGGAGGGTTGAACCCGAGCACCATGCAATGAGGAGATGAGGTGCCTTTTCCAAACTCTTTCCGATCAAATGGTGTACCATCCTCTAGGTGTGACAGGCATGTTTTAGCTGTAGGAAGGGTCCCGTGCATGTAAGGAGAACACCAGGGATTTTTCCAAATCAGTGCCTCCCCGAACCCCAAACTGGGGAATTTTTAAGCTACGGCTACACGTATGTCCTTTAAGGGCCTTGGGAAATAGGCAGAGCCCAAACTTTAGATGACTGAAATCTTCAGGGTCAGAGCGCTCACCATCGGCCTTGCTTAGGTTACATTTTATCTGTCATTGATAGATGATGTCAATAAAAATATCTATTCTTTTTCAGATTATTTCCCCTTATAGGTTATTGCAAAATATTCAGTGTAGTTCCCTGTGCTATACAGTAGTTCCTTGTTGATGATCTATTTTATACATAGCAGTGTGTATGTGTTAATCCCAAACTGTTAATTTATCCCTTCTCCTACCTTTCCCCTTTGGTAATAATAAATTATAAGGTTTTATACTTCTCAGAAATGGGGGAGCTGAAAGAGAGGTATCATTTTCAATGGAAAAGCATTCAAAACAAGATTGAAGCTTCAGCCAAGAGTATTCGATGTACATCCATGAAAATAAATCACTTCATTTCTCTAATGTTGACCTGACAAATAAGACAGACGTCTTCACTGAACTTGCTTATAGGAAAGTGATGGAAATATCAAATGTAAGTCTTAGAAACATCTTATTTTACCCGAGCATTATACACTGCTCTATGTTAACTACAGTTTGGCTCACACATCTGTTCATTGAAGTTACAATGTTCTCAATTTCTGTTACTGATCCTCCAGAGTGG
The DNA here is from genome assembly GCF_949752795.1 of Hyperoodon ampullatus. Lineage (NCBI taxonomy): Eukaryota > Metazoa > Chordata > Mammalia > Artiodactyla > Ziphiidae > Hyperoodon > Hyperoodon ampullatus. Next base: position 145,371 of record NW_027640861.1, read on the forward strand.
ACCCCAACAGGAGTCCCCGTGCCCAGTGTCATTGGAGCCAACAGATCAAGACTGAGTTTGATTCAGAAGCAAAGGAAACATTATTTTGAAAACAGAATGGAGAGGTGAGAGCGTGCACTCCCCCATGGGCTGTGGACTGGGCTGCTGTGTAGGGTCCCCGGCAGCGTCAGTGGGAGGGAGGGGATGGAGCTCTTGAGGGCTGAGTTGGCTGCAGCTCAGGCTCTATGCCGCGGAGTCTGCATGGGACCCTACTAGCTGAGGTGTCGACCCAGCCATTCTGCACTAGGAAATCGGGTCTGAAGTGCCGGGTGTGGGACCTCTGCATGCGGAACCCTAGGAGCACGTGAAATTAGACAAAGCACAAAGGAAAAACAGGTTAGACTTTATTTTATTGCCCAGATTCTCTTTTTATCTCCCAGGAATTTTTAATGAACGTTGCCGGAGACGAACACCTCCTCTGTTTTTTGTTCCGTTCCTTATTCTTGGGGTGTTGAGGGTGCAGACCCCTCTTTTGTAACTGCTTCATGCTGTGGTGGGAGCCCTGATACATGGGGGGAGGGTCAAAACGTCTCCACACCAGCCTCCTGGTGAGGTTGATTGTCCCAAGGCCTCCTGCCTCACTTCTCGTCCGCCTGAGCACCAGCATTGGAAGTGTTACAGATTCTAATGACCTTTAAGGGTCCAGGAAAGAGAGGCGCAGAGATGCTGCGGTGGCAGGTTTCACCCCACCCCACATATGTTCGGCGACCTTAGGCTGACGGTTTTTGCCAGACTAGATGCTCTGACCAGTAGTCTGTGCTTTCTTTAATTAGGTCCCTGAATTAATGTACAAACAGCACCATGTGTCAGAGCCCTGCCCGCGCAACTCCCAGACAGTCCAGGGTCAGTGGTGATCCAGGACCATGACGTCCACTGAGTCAACGGCCTTTAGAAGTAGCCAGCAGTCCAGCCGGTCATATTGGCCACCATCACCGCGGTGTCTGTAGGGTTTTCTATGGTGAAAGCGTGATATACGTTTCCCCCGCCAAGCTTATTAGCTCCCCTCTGGGTGCAGTAAGTCCTGCAAGCAGTAGTCTGCTCTTTCGGGGCACAGTCTTGTCGTTTTCTGAGAGAAACTCCAGGTCAAGTGATGGTCACACGAGTCATCTTGGGGGCCCGTTGCCCCCGTTTATCTCTCTGGAGGTTGGAGTTGGAGGGCCTCCTCACTCGAGGTCAGTGTGTCCACAGAGCGACTCCTGCAACTTCAGGGCATGATGGGTGGTTAGGATCACCACGTGGGGTCCTTTTCCCTTAGGAGGGAGCTGGCCTTGCGGGCTGCTGATTTCCAGCTTTTTAGATACCCCAGTATCCTGGCCTGATGAGTCGGTGGGCAAAGCCCTTGGTGACCATAGTTTATCATACCTGAAGGGCATTCTTGTGTTGCTCCATTTCAAGTGGTCCCAGTTTTTGCACTAAGGCTCCAAGGGCGATTAACCTTTGACCGGGTATGTAAAGGTCAAAGGGTTTAGCTAAATTAGGCAGTTCCTGGGCAAGGGTCTGTATTGACTGCTCTTTCCATTCTTGAAAGGCTGCTTCTGGATTCTATTCAAAAGGATCATCATCTTTTCGTGTCAGTGTTTCATGTAGAGGCCCAGCTATGACACTGTAGTTAGGGATCCAGATGCAGAAAACCTTGGCCTCCCCAGGAACCCCTAAGCTGTCTTCTAGTTGTAGAAGAGGTAAGGCTGCAAATGGCTTCTTCCCTATCCTGGGATGCGTTTCTCCGAATATCTGTGAGAATGAATCCCAGGCATGTCACCTTAGCCTGGGATATTTGAGCGTTTTCCTTGGACACCTTCTATCCTTTCTTGGCTAGGTAGTTCAGAGGCGTCTTTAGTAGGCCTGGCGATCAGAATGTCATCTGAATATTGAAGGAGGGTTCCCTTTTACAGAGGTTGAACTTTTAGGTCTTTAGAGGACATTTCCCCAATGATGGTGTGGGGATTTTTGAACCATTGGGGCAGGACGGCCCAGCATTATTGCTTTTGTTGCATGTTGTGTCCTGCCACTCACAAGCCAAAAATTCTTGTGACTCTGAGATGAATGGAATACAGAAGAAGGCATCATTGAAGTCTAATACAGAATGCCATGGCCTGGTGGAAGGTAGAATGACCAGCAGGGAGTAGGAAATAGGAGCTACTGGATGTATATCCTCGGTGGCTTCACTGACTGTCCTGATATACTTTACCAGGTCTCCAGCAGCCCATGGGGCTCTCGTGGTAAGGCCAATCCCAGGATATGGAGCTCACCTGGGCGGCACCCCTACCCCACAGCCCACGGGGCTCTCGTGGTCAAGTCCCTCCCAGGGTATGGAGCTCACCTCTGCAGCTACCCAGCAGCCCATGGGGCTCTCCTACTCAGGCCCTTCCCAGGATACAGAGCTCCCCTGGGCAGGTACCCCAGCAGGGCTGGACACACAGGAACTGTGCACATAGCCCACCTTGCAGAGAACCCACAGCTCACCTGTCGCTCACAGCTGACACAGAACTCCTCAGAGCAGGACTTGAACTAACAAACAGCAGCTCTGACAGGTCTGTGACCATGGCTATCACTCTCTGCAGGCTCTTTCTGCCTGGTCTTCCAGGCACTTCCACTGCAGCCAGGGCACCAGGCCTCTGTCTCCACCCACCATCACTCCTCTCCCTGACTCCTGGGTTCCTCTCATTAGGATAGGGTCTTCTTGAAGTTGTTTTCCACTCATGGACCAGATAAAATGATAAGAAAACAAGCCGCAGCTGCAGCCCCTTGTCTATCCTGACTCTCAAGAGCCCACACCTGTTCCTAGGGCCTGGCCCGTTTAGCAAGTTTCATTTTCTGCAACTGTGAACCCTGAGGGGTGAGGATTGGCTGATTTTGGCAGCCTGAAACTGCCTGCCGGCCCGCCACAGGTGTCCCTGGGTTGAGGGCAATATAAACAGCACTCCAGTGAGCGACAGCCCTTGTAGCTGTGACTGACGGCATATTCTCTGCCCCGTAGGCAGTTCCGGAGCTGTGCTGGTGGGAGGGAGTGAGGGTCCGTGGCTTTGTGGGTGGCCCAGTGTGAGTGGGGCTCTGCTGGACTTTCTGCAGGAGTTGCCAGGCTGCCACCTGCTAAAGAAGAGGATGTGTCACCGATACCTGCCACTGGAATTTCTCCCCAGGCAGAGGTGAGGAAGTAAAAAAGCAGTGGGGGCCGTGGCAGGAGGGGTATCTCAGGCAGGGAAATGGAAAGCTTCCAGAATAGCATCTGGGGACATGACCATCCTGACTGGCCTGCAGGCACCAAGTCGGCCTGCGTGCTGTCGCTGTTGTGGCTCCACAGCCCTTTCTCTAGGCTTTCAAGCCCTTGTACATATTCAGGTGTTTTACCTGGGAAGGGTGGCAAAAGTTCAACAGCAGCTGGCCTGGGGCTCAGCTCACGGTTACTCACAGATGCCTCGGCATGGCCCCCTCTTTGCAATGAGGATGCTCCTTGCGTAGGAGTGGGCTGATGGCTCTATGGGAGATGATTCCCCACCTCTGACCCATTTCAGAATTGTTTACCGCTGGAGCAAGTGCCCTGATAGTGTTTTCCTCTGTCTAACTGGTGGGTTCAGGTTATTTTTTTTCTTTTTTTGTTCAAGTTAGATTTTATTCCTCTTTTATGTATTTATAGATATAAGCATGGAAATAATTCATTCATATAAATACATCTGTGTGAAGGGAAGAACTTTTTTCTGTTTTATTTTTAAATTTTATTTTTAAAATTTTGAAATTTAATTTTATTTATTTTTTTATACAGCAGGTTATTATTAGTTATGTATTTTATGCATATACATGTGTACAGGTCAATCCCAATCTCCCAACTCATCCCACCACCACCACCCCATGGCTTCCCACACTAGGTGTCCATACGTGTGTTCTCTACCTCTGTGTCTCTATTTCTTCCCTGCAAACCAGTTCATCTGTACCATTTTTCTAGGTTCCACATATATGCATTAATATACCATATTTGTTTTTCTCTTTCTGACTTACTTCATTCTGTATGACAGTCTCTAGATCCATCGACGTCTCTACAAATGACCCAGTTTCATTCCTTCTTATGGCTGAGTAATATTCCATTTTATATATGTACCACATCTTTATCCATTCGTCTGTCTGTGGGTATTTAGGTTGCTTCCATTACCTGGCTATTGTAAATAGTGCTGAAATGAGCATTGTGGTGAATGTGCCTTTTTGATTTATGGTTTTCTCTGGGTATATGCCCAGAAGCGGGATTGCTGGATCATATGGTAATTCTATATCTAGGTTTTTTAAGGAAACTCCATACTGTTCTCCATCGTGACTGTATCAATTTACATTTCCACCACTAGTGGAAGAGGGATCCTTTTGTCCACACCCTCCACAGAATTTGTTGTTTGTAGATTTTCTGATGATGCCGATTCTAACAGGTGTGAGGTGATACCTCATTGTAGTTTTGATTTGCATTTCTCTAATAATTAGTGATGTTGAGAAGCTTTTCATGTGCATCTTGGCCATCTCTGTGTCTTCTTTGAAGAAACGTCTCTTTAGATCTTCTGCCCATTTTTGTATTGGGTTGTTTGTTTTTTTAATATTAAGCTGCATGAGCTCTTTATATATATTGGAGATTAAACCTTTGTCCATTGATTCGTTTGCAAATATTTTCTTCCATTCTGAGGGATGCTTTTTGCCATTCCCGTTTTTTTAACAAAAAAAGAAAGAAAGAAAAAGAAGCAGAACACTAATGTGTGTAAAATATGCCTTTTGAAACTGTCGTTTTGAAATATGGACATACTTTGAATTTTTTGGTCGATATATGAACCCGGTATTTGTTTTCAGGGCAGGTGTCCTTTACAGGCCTGCAATGATTTTGAATATCAACTGACCATTAGCGCTGGGATTAAAGCTGCTGTTTTGTGAAACGGCCACAAGGTGGCAGCAGTTCTCCCTTACCAAATCTGCTTACTAGAGCAACAGAGCCTCAATGGAAGTCATGTTCTAGATTGGAATTTAGAATGGAATGTGCCAGGAGAAAGCCCCTCAAGTTTGTCTCACTGCTTCTTGTTCGAGTTTGTAATGTAATTTTTTATTTTTTATTACAGCAAATATGATTACAATGTTTGGCTTGTTGTAGGTGTGGAAGATGTGGTTCTTTTACACATACACATATGTCTGTTCTTCCTGGGATCCTTTTCCCATGTACCTTATGACAGAATGTTGAGTAGTCTTCTCTTCGTATTCTGTAGGTCTTTGGTGATTCTATATGTCACCTGTGTTTGTATATGTCTGTTAACCCCAATATCATAATGAAACCAATCCTCACACCTTTCCATTGGTGAACCATAAGTTTGTTGAATGAATCTGTGATTGCCCTTCTCTGTGGAAATATCTGTCCTGGTATCCATTTTTCGGTCACACCTATAAGAGATATGATACGATATGTGTCTTTAACTTTCTGACTTACTACAATTCATGTGATTACCTCTAGACACACCTACGGTGCTGCAAATGGCATTGTGTCCTTTTATTCCTTGGCTTCTATTCTGCCTTAGCGAGGTCCATTTTCAACAATGTGATTCCCTGAGGGCTGAGGATTAGCTGACTTGGGTAGCCTGACCCTGCCGGCCGGCCCTCCCCAGGTGTGCCTGGGTTGAGTTCAATATAAACAGCGCTGCAGGCAGCAATAGCCCCTGAAGCTGTGCCTGACTCCATATTCTCTGCCCCGTCAGCAGTCTCGGGGCTGTTCTGGAGGGAGGGATTGAGGGGCCACGGCTTTGTGGGTGGCCCGGTGTGAGTGGGTCTCTGCTGGACTTTCTGCAGGAGTTGCCAGGTTTCCACCTGTAAAGAAGAGGATGTGTCACCCATACATTCCGCTGGAATTTCTCTCCGGACAGAGGTGAGGAAGGAAAAAAGCAGTGGGTGCCGGGACAGGAGGGGTATCTCAGGCAGGGCAATGGAAAGCTTCCAGAAGAGTGCCCATGGCCAGGACCATACTGGCTGCCCTGCAGGCCCCAAGTTGGCCTGCGTGCTGTCGCTGGTGTGGCTCCACACCCCTTCCTCTAGGCTTTCAAGCCCTTGTACATATTCAGGTGTTTTACCTGGGAAGGGTGGGAAAAGTTCAACAGCAGCTGGCCTGGTGCTCAGCTCACGGTTACTCACAGATGCCTCGGGTCCCTTTCACTGAGGAAGGTGTAGGTCTTGTCTATTCCATAGTTGGTTTTTGGAACGGTACCTGTGCTTATACCAAACTCTGGTTTTATGCATCACCCCACCTCTCCTTCCCCCTTAAGCAGGCATAAGAGTGTTTTCTAAATGTGAGACACTGTTCTCTTTCCTAACTCAGTTCAAGTGTAGCCATGTTTACAGGATCTTCATAAGTGACATCTTATGATAACTTTCTTTTTCTGTGTGACTTATTTCACTTAGAATCATCGTACCGGAATCCACCCATTTTGCTGCTACTGGTCTTATGACATTGATTTCATGGCTGAGGGATATTCCATCATATGCAAGTACCACAATTTTTTGAGCCATTTTTATATTTCCTGGGATAATTAAGGTGTACCCAAGTTGAGGTCCTTGTAAGCAGTGCAGCCCTAAATTTTGGGGTGGCTCTGTCTTAATGATTTTCAGTTTTCCCAAGGTATATTCCCTAGACTGGAAGTGCCCTTGGCTCTGTAGCTCTGTTGTTTACTTGTTTTAGGGAACACAATGCACTCCTCCAGAGAGGCAGTTGTCAATTTACATCCCGCCCTTCAGCATAACAAGGCTCCCTGTTCTCCAGGGTCTGTCTTGCCTTTCTGGTTTTTACACATTTTGTGGATGTCTCTTTTGACCGGTGGGAAGTGATTCTTCTTTGTAGTGCAGATTTGCATTGCCCGCTTGATTGCTTGGCCAAAAAGGGCTTATGCGTTTTCTCCTGAATATATTCAGGAGAAAACGCATACGCCCTTTTTGGCCAAGTGCATCATTGTCAAAGTTGTGCCCCTCTTCCTGTGCTTTAAAGGCGATTCCAACGTACCTCTTGAAATCTGTTTCCTGCTATTCTGACTCTCTTTCAAGTCGGCCTCGTTGCCTTCCCTCAACAGATTTTTGGACGATACTTGTCCTTTATTACTCGGTCAGTTTGCGGATTGCTGTGCCCCTGAGCTCCATTTATCAACTCGTTTTTTGTGAGCTGACCGCAAGTCCAAAATTTTGGTTCATGACCTATGCTGGTTCCCGGTGGGGGGCTGAGACTTTGGTTAATTCTTCTTCCTGCCGGGATGTTAGAGTGATATGTGCCCGTCCAAATGCCTAACAGCTACTCTCTCATTGGTTCTCCCTCTTCCCTTTCATCCTCTGCCAAATTGGAAACGTGTGCGAACCAGGAGGTTAAAGGGGCTGTCTCTCCAAGTTGGGAGATTGATAGTAAAGCAGATGGAAACTCAAACTGGAGCACCAGGAGAGGGACTATTCGTTGAGTTTTAGAAACTTTTCGTTTTCACCGTGGGTTCGTTCTCTATGTTTCCCATACATGTTTAGCTGTAGTAAAATTCCCTTCAACCTGGAGAGTTGGGACCCATGGAATGGTGCCAGGCATTTGTGCTTTAAAGGGTCTGCATTTGCTCACCCAATCTCACCAATCCTCTCAGTCCCAAGTGTCCAGCCTTATGCCACATCCAGCTGTCGTTGTAGATAGGGTCTTTCCAGGTTGCATCAGAGACCCTGAAGGTATTGTTAAGAATTTCCCAGTTTTTTGTTTTGTTTTTGAAATTCCTTTTTATAGTGGGTTTGAGCTGATTCTCGCTGCCATGTTTATGCCAGTCTAGACACACTTGATTCCCTTACGGAGACATATCAATACATAGGTTTTAAGATTCTTACTAGTCAGATATATTCCTCTGCGGGAAATATGGGGTTTTGAGTCCCTTTCACTGAGGAAGGTGTAGGTCTTGTCTATTCCATAGTTGGTTTTTGGAACGGTACCTGTGCTTATATCAAACTCTGGTTTTATGCATCACCCCACCTCTCCTTCCCCCTTAAGCAGGCATAAGAGTGTTTTCTAAATGTGAGACACTGTTCTCTTTCCTAACTCAGTTCAAGTGTAGCCATGTTTACAGGATCTTCATAAGTGATATCTTATGATAAGTTTCTTTTTCTCTGTGACTTATTTCACTTAGAATCATCGTACCTGAATCCACCCATTTTGCTGCTACTGGTCTTATGACATTGATTTCATGGCTGAGGGATATTCCATCGTACGTAAGTACCACAATTTTTTGATCCATTTTTATATTTCCTGGGATATTTAAGGTGTACCCAAGTTGAGGTCCTTGTAAGCAGTGCAGCCCTAAATTTTGGGGTGGCTCTGTCTTATTGATTTTCAGTTTTCCCAAGGTATATTCCCTAGACTGGAAGTGCCCTTGGCTCTGTAGCTCTGTTGTTTACTTGTTTTAGGGAACACAGTGCACTCCTCAAGAGAGGCAGTTGGCAGTGTACATCCCGCCCATCAGGATAACAAGGCTCCCTGTTCTCCAGGGCCTGTCTTACCTTTTTGGTTTTTACACATTTTGTGGATGTCCCTTTTGACCGGTGGGAAGTGATACTTCTTTGTAGTGCAGATTAGCATTGCCCGCTTGCTTGCTTGGCCAAAAAGGGTGTATGCGTTTTCTCCTGAATATATTCAGGAGAAAATGCATACACCCTTTTTGGCCAAGTGCATCATTGTCGAAGTTGTGCCCCTCTTCCTGTGCTTTAAAGGCGATTCCAACGTACCTCTTGAAATCTATTTCCTGCTATTCTGCCTAGCTTTCAAGTCTGCCTCGTTGCCTTCCCTTAACAGATTTTTGGACGATAGTTGTCCTTTATTACTCTGCCAGTTTGTGAATTGCTCTGCCCTTGAGCTCCATTTTTCAACTCGTTTTTTTGTGAGCTGACCGCAAGTCCAAAATTTTGTTTCAGGAACTATTCTGGTTCCCGATGGGGGGCTGAGACTTTGGTTAATTCTTCATCCTGCTGGGAAGTTAGGGTGATATGTGCCCGTCCAAATGCCTAACAGCTACTCTCTCATTGGTTCTCCCTCTTCCCTTTCATCCTCTGCCAAATTGGAAACCTGTGCGAACCAGGAGGTTAAATGGGCTGTCTCTCCAAGTTGGGAGATTGATAGTAAAGCAGATGGAAAGTCAAACCGGAGCGCCAGGAGAGGGACTATTCGTTGAGTTTTAGAAACCTTTCGTATTCACTGTGGGTCCGTTCTCTAGGTTTCCCATACATGTTATAGCTATAGTAATATACCCTTCAACCTGGAGAGTTGGGACCCATGGAATGGTGCCAGGCATTTGTGCTTTAAAGTTTCTGCATTTGCTCACCGAATCTCACCAATCCTCTAAGTCCCAAGTGTCCAGCCTTATGCCACATCCAGCTGTCGTTGTAGATAGGTTCATTCCAGGTTTCATCAGAGACCCTGAAGGAATTGTAAAGAATTTCCCAGTTTTTTTGTTTTGTTTTTAAAATTCCTTTTTATAGTGGGTTTGAGCTGATTCTCGCTGCCATGTTTATGCCATTCTAGACACACTTGATTCCCTTATGAATACATATCAATACATAGGTTTTAAGATTCTTACTAGTCAGATATATTCCTCTGCGGGAAATATGGGGTTTTGAGTCCCTTTCACTGAGGAAGGTGTAGGTCTTGTCTATTCAATAGTTGGTTTTTGGAATGATACCTGTGCTTATATCAAACTCTGATTTTATGCATAACCCACCTCTCCTTCCCCCTTAAGCAGGCATAAGAGTGTTTTCTAAATGTGAGACACTGTTCTCTTTCCTAACTCAGTTCAAGTGTAGCCATGTTTACAGGATCTTCATAAATGATATCTTATGATAACTTTCTTTTTCTCTGTGACTTATTTCACTTAGAATCATCGTATCTGAATCCACCCATTTTGCTGCTACTGGTCTTATGACATTGATTTCATGGCTGAGGGATATTCCATCGTACGTAAGTACCACAATTTTTTGAACCATTTTTATATTTCCTGGGATATTTAACGTGTACCCAAGTTGTGGTCCTTGTAAGCAGTGCAGCCATAAATTTTGGGGTGGCACTGTCTTATTGATTTTCAGTTTTCCCAAGGTATATTCCCTAGACTGGAAGTGCCCTTGGCTCTGTAGCTCTGTTGTTTACTTGTTTTAGGGAACACAATGCACTCCTCCAGAGAGGCAGTTGGCAATTTACATCCCGCCCATCAGCATAAAAAGGCTCCCTGTTCTCCAGGGCCGGTCTTGCCTTTCTGGTTTTTACACATTTTGTGGATGTCCCTTTTGACTGGTGGGAAGTGATACTTCTTTGTAGTGCAGATTTGCATTGCCCGCTTGCTTGCTTGGCCAAAAAGGGCGTATGCGTTTTCTCCTGAATATATTCAGGAGAAAACGCATACGCCCTTTTTGGCCAAGTGCATCATTGTCCAAGTTGTGCCCCTCTTCCTGTGCTTTAAAGGCAATTCCAACGTACCTCTTGAAATCTGTTTCCTGCTATTCTGCCTCGCTTTCAAGTCCGCCTCATTGCCTTCCCTCAACAGATTTTTGGACGATAGTTGTCCTTTATTACTCTGCCAGTTTGTGAATTGCTGTGCCCCTTAGCTCCATGTTTCAACTCGTTTTTGGTGAGCAGACCGCAAGTCCAAAATTTTGGTTCAGGACCTATACTGGTTCACGGTGGGGGCTGAGACTTTGGTTAATTCTTCTTCCTGCCGGGAAATTACAGTGATATGTGCCCGTCAAAATGCCTAACAGCTATTCTCTCTTTGGTTCTCCCTCTTCCCTTTCATCCTCTGCCAAATTGGCAACATGTGCGAACCAGGTGGTTAAAGGGGCTGTCTCTCCAAGTTGGGAGATTGATAGTAAAGCAGATGGAAAGTCAAACCGGAGCACCAGGAGAGGGACTATTCGTTGAGTTTTAGAAACCTTTCGTATTCACAGTGTGTCCGTTCTCTAGGTTTCTCGTACATGTTATAGCTGTAGTAATATTCCCTTCAACCTGGAGAGTTGGGACCCATGGAATGGGTGCCAGGCATTTGTTCTTTAAAGGGTCTGCATTTGCTCACACAATCTCACCAATCGTCTCAGTCCCGAGTGTCCCTCCTTATGCCACATCCAGCTGTCATTGTAGATAGGGTCATTCCAGGTTTCATCAGAGACCCTGAAGGAATTGTAAAGAATTTCCCAGTTTTTTTGTTTTGTTTTTGAAATTCCTTTTTATAGTGGGTTTGAGCTGATTCTCGCTGCCATGTTTATGCCAGTCTAGACACACTTGATTCCATAACGGAGACATATCAATACATAGGTTTTAATATTCTTACTAGTCAGATATATTCCTCTGCGGGAAATATGGTGTTTTGAGTCCCTTTCACTGAGGAAGGTGTAGGTCTTGTCTATTCCATAGTTGGTTTTTGGAACGGTACCTGTGCTTATATCAAACTCTGGTTTTATGCATCACCCCACCTCTCCTTCCCCCTTAAGCAGGCATAAGAGTGTTTTCTAAATGTGAGACAGTGTTCTCTTTCCTAACTCAGTTCAAGTGTAGCCATGTTTACAGAATCTTCATAAGTGATATCTTATGATAAGTTTCTTTTTCTCTGTGACTTATTTCACTTAGAATCATCGTACCTGAATCCACCCATTTTGCTGCTACTGGTCTTATGACATTGATTTCATGGCTGAGGGATATTCCATCGTACGTAAGTACCACAATTTTTTGATCCATTTTTATATTTCCTGGGATATTTAAGGTGTACCCAAGTTGAGGTCCTTGTAAGCAGTGCAGCCCTAAATTTTGGGGTGGCTCTGTCTTATTGATTTTCAGTTTTCCCAAGGTATATTCCCTAGACTGGAAGTGCCCTTGGCTCTGTAGCTCTGTTGTTTACTTGTTTTAGGGAACACAGTGCACTCCTCAAGAGAGGCAGTTGGCAGTGTACATCCCGCCCATCAGGATAACAAGGCTCCCTGTTCTCCAGGGCCTGTCTTACCTTTTTGGTTTTTACACATTTTGTGGATGTCCCTTTTGACCGGTGGGAAGTGATACTTCTTTGTAGTGCAGATTAGCATTGCCCGCTTGCTTGCTTGGCCAAAAAGGGTGTATGCGTTTTCTCCTGAATATATTCAGGAGAAAATGCATACGCCCTTTTTGGCCAAGTGCATCATTGTCGAAGTTGTGCCCCTCTTCCTGTGCTTTAAAGGCGATTCCAACGTACCTCTTGAAATCTATTTCCTGCTATTCTGCCTAGCTTTCAAGTCTGCCTCGTTGCCTTCCCTTAACAGATTTTTGGACGATAGTTGTCCTTTATTACTCTGCCAGTTTGTGAATTGCTCTGCCCTTGAGCTCCATTTTTCAACTCGTTTTTTTGTGAGCTGACCGCAAGTCCAAAATTTTGTTTCAGGAACTATTCTGGTTCCCGATGGGGGGCTGAGACTTTGGTTAATTCTTCATCCTGCTGGGAAGTTAGGGTGATATGTGCCCGTCCAAATGCCTAACAGCTACTCTCTCATTGGTTCTCCCTCTTCCCTTTCATCCTCTGCCAAATTGGAAACCTGTGCGAACCAGGAGGTTAAATGGGCTGTCTCTCCAAGTTGGGAGATTGATAGTAAAGCAGATGGAAAGTCAAACCGGAGCACCAGGAGAGGGACTATTCGTTGAGTTTTAGAATCCTTTCGTATTCACTGTGGGTCCGTTCTCTAGGTTTCCCATACATGTTATAGCTATAGTAATATACCCTTCAACCTGGAGAGTTGGGACCCATGGAATGGTGCCAGGCATTTGTGCTTTAAAGTTTCTGCATTTGCTCACCGAATCTCACCAATCCTCTAAGTCCCAAGTGTTCAGCCTTATGCCACATCCAGCTGTCGTTGTAGATAGGTTCATTCCAGGTTTCATCAGAGACCCTGAAGGAATTGTAAAGAATTTCCCAGTTTTTTTGTTTTGTTTTTAAAATTCCTTTTTATAGTGGGTTTGAGCTGATTCTCGCTGCCATGTTTATGCCATTCTAGACACCCTTGATTCCCTTATGAATACATATCAATACATAGGTTTTAAGATTCTTACTAGTCAGATATATTCCTCTGCGGGAAATATGGGGTTTTGAGTCCCTTTCACTGAGGAAGGTGTAGGTCTTGTCTATTCAATAGTTGGTTTTTGGAATGGTACCTGTGCTTATATCAAACTCTGATTTTATGCATACCCCACCTCTCCTTCCCCCTTAAGCAGGCATAAGAGTGTTTTCTAAATGTGAGACACTGTTCTCTTTCCTAACTCAGTTCAAGTGTAGCCATGTTTACAGGATCTTCATAAATGATATCTTATGATAACTTTCTTTTTCTCTGTGACTTATTTCACTTAGAATCATCGTACCTGAATCCACCCATTTTGCTGCTACTGGTCTTATGACATTGATTTCATGGCTGAGGGATATTCCATCGTACGTAAGTACCACAATTTTTTGAACCATTTTTATATTTCCTGGGATATTTAACGTGTACCCAAGTTGTGGTCCTTGTAAGCAGTGCAGCCATAAATTTTGGGGTGGCACTGTCTTATTGATTTTCAGTTTTCCCAAGGTATATTCCCTAGACTGGAAGTGCCCTTGGCTCTGTAGCTCTGTTGTTTACTTGTTTTAGGGAACACAATGCACTCCTCCAGAGAGGCAGTTGGCAATTTACATCCCGCCCATCAGCATAACAAGGCTCCCTGTTCTCCAGGGCCGGTCTTGCCTTTCTGTTTTTTACACATTTTGTGGATGTCCCTTTTGACTGGTGGGAAGTGATACTTCTTTGTAGTGCAGATTTGCATTGCCCGCTTGCTTGCTTGGCCAAAAAGGGCGTATGCGTTTTCTCCTGAATATATTCAGCAGAAAACGCATACGCCCTTTTTGGCCAAGTGCATCATTGTCCAAGTTGTGCCCCTCTTCCTGTGCTTTAAAGGCAATTCCAACGTACATCTTGAAATCTGTTTCCTGCTATTCTGCGTCGCTTTCAAGTCCGCCTCGTTGCCTTCCCTCAACAGATTTTTGGACGATAGTTGTCCTTTATTACTCGGCCAGTTTGTGAATTGCTGTGCCCCTGAGCTCCATTTTTCAACTCGTTTTTGTTGAGCTGACTGCAAGTCCAAAATTTTGGTTCAGGACCTATACTGGTTCCCGTTGGGTGGCTGAGACTTTGGTTAATTCTTCTGCCTACCGGGAAATTACAGTGATATGTGCCCGTCCAAATGCCTAACAGCTACTCTCTCATTGGTTCTCCCTCTTCCCTTTCATCCTCTGCCAAACTGGCAACCTGTGCGAACCAGGAGGTTAAAGGGGCTGTCTCTCCAAGTTGGGAGGTTGATAGTAAAGCAGATGGAAGTCAAACCAGAGCACCAGGAGAGGGACTATTCGTTGAGTTTTAGAAACCTTTTGTATTCACAGTGTGTCCGTTCTCTAGGTTTCCCGTACATGTTATAGCTGTAGTAATATTCCCTTCAACCTGGAGACTTGGGACCCATGGAATGGGTGCCAGGCGCTTGTGCTTTAAAGGGTCTGCATTTCCTCACCCAATCTCACCAATCGTCTCAGTCCCAAGTGTCCCTCCTTATGCCACATCCAGCTGTCATTGTAGATAGGGTCATTCCAGGTTTCATCAGAGACCCTGAAGGAATTGTAAAGAATTTCCCAGTTTTTTTTGTTTTGTTTTTGAAATTCCTTTTTATAGTTGGTTTGAGCTGATTCTTGCTGCCATGTTTATGCCAGTCTAGACACACTTGATTCCGTAACGGAGACATATCAATACATAGGTTTTAAGATTGTTACTAGTCAGATATATTCCTCTGCGGGAAATATGGGGTTTTGAGTCCCTTTCACTGAGGAAGGTGTAGGTCTTGTCTATTCAATAGTTGGTTTTTGGAACGGTACCTGTGCTTATATCAAACTCTGGTTTTATGCATCACCCCACCTCTCCTTCCCCCTTAAGCAGGTATAAGAGTGTTTTCTAAATGTGAGACACTGTTCTCTTTCCTAACTCAGTTCAAGTGTAGCCATGTTTACAGGATCTTCATAAGTGATATCTTATGATAAGTTTCTTTTTCTGTGTGACTTATTTCACTTAGAATCATCGTACCTGAATCCACCCATTTTGCTGCTACTGGTCTTATGACATTGATTTCATGGCTGAGGGATATTCCATCGTACGTAAGTACCACAATTTTTTGAACCATGTTTATATTTTCTGGGATACTTAAGGTGTATCCAAGTTGAGGCCCTTGTATGCAGTGCAGCCCTAAATTTTGGGGTGGCTCTGTCTTATTGATTTTCAGTTTTCCCAAGGTATATTCCCTAGACTGGTAGTGCCCTTGGCTCTGTAGCTCTGTTCTTTACTTGTTTTAGGGAACAGAATGCACTCCTCCAGAGAGGCAGTTGGCAATTTACATCCCGCCCATCAGCATAACAAGGCTCCCTGTTCTCCAGGGCCTGTCTTGCCTTTCTTTTTCTTACACATTTTGTGGATGTCCCTTTTGACCGGTGGGAAGTGATACTTCTTTGTAGTGCAGATTTGCATTGCCCGCTTGCTTGCTTGGCCAAAAAGGGCGTATGCGTTTTCTCCTGAATATATTCAGGAGAAAACGCATACGCCCTTTTTGGCCAAGTGCATCATTGTCGAAGTTGTGCCCCTCTTCCTGTGCTTTAAAGGCGATTCCAACGTACCTCTTGAAATCTGTTTCCTGCTATTCTGCCTCGCTTTCAAGTCCGCCTCGTTGCCTTCCCTCAACAGATTTTTGGATGATAGTTGTCCTTTATTACTCGGCCAGTTTGTGAATTGCTGTGCCCCTGAGCTCCATTTTTCAACTCGTTTTTGGTGAGCTGACCGCAAGTCCAAAATTTTGGTTCAGGACCTATACTGGTTCCCGGTGGGTGGCTGAGAATTTGGTTAATTCTTCTTCCTGCCGGGAAATTACAGTGATATGTGCCCGTCCAAATGCCTAACAGCTACTCTCTCATTGGTTCTCCCTCTTCCCTTTCATCCTCTGCCAAATTGGCAACCTGTGCGAACCAAGAGGTTAAAGGGGCTGTCTCTCCAAGTTGGGAGGTTGATAGTAAAGCAGACGGAAAGTCAAACCGGAGCACCAGGAGAGGGACTATGCGTTGAGTTTTAGAAACCTTTCGTATTCACAGTGTGTCCGTTCTCTAGGTTTCCCGCACTTGTTATAGCTGTAGTAATATTCCCTTCAACCTGGAAAGTTCGGACCCATGGAATGGGTGCCATGCATTATTGCTTTAAAGGGTCTGCATTTGCTCACCCAATCTCACCAACCGTCTCAGTCCCAAGTGTCCCTCCTTATGCCACATCCAGCTGTCGTTGTAGATAGGGTCATTCCAGCTTTCATCAGAGACCCTGAAGGAATTGCAAAGAATTTCCCAGTTTTTTTGTTTTGTTTTTGAAATTCCTTTTTATAGTGGGTTTGAGCTGATTCTCGCTGCCATGTTTATGCCTGTCTAGACACACTTGATTCCCTTATGGAGACATATCAATACATAGGTTTTAAGATTCTTACTAGTCAGATATTTTCCTCTGCGGGAAACATGGGGTTTTGAGTCCCTTTCGCTGAGGACGGTGTAGGTCTTGTCTATTCCATAGTTGGTTTTTGGAACGGTACCTGTGCTTATATCAAACTCTGGTTTTATGCATCACCCCACCTCTCCTTCCCCCTTAAGCAGATATAAGAGTGTTTTCTAAATGTGAGACACTGTTCTCTTTCCTAACTCAGTTCAAGTGTAGCCATGTTTACAGGATCTTCATAAGTGATATCTTATGATAAGTTTCTTTTCCTGTGTGACTTATTTCACTTAGAATCATCGTACCTGAATCCACCCATTTTGCTGCTACTGGTCTTATGACATTGATTTCATGGCTGAGGGATATTCCATCATACGTAAGTACCACAATTTTTTGAACCATGTTTATATTTTCTGGGATACTTAAGGTGTATCCATGTTGAGGCCCTTGTATGCAGTGCAGCCCTAAATTTTGGGGTGGCTCTGTCTTATTGATTTTCAGTTTTCCCAAGGTATATTCCCTAGACTGGTAGTGCCCTTGGCTCTGTAGCTCTGTTCTTTACTTGTTTTAGGGAACAGAATGCACTCCTCCAGAGAGGCAGTTGGCAATTTACATCCCGCCCATCAGCATAACAAGGCTCCCTGTTCTCCAGGGCCTGTCTTGCCTTTCTTGTTCTTACACATTTTGTGGATGTCCCTTTTGACCGGTGGGAAGTGATACTTCTTTGTAGTGCAGATTTGCATTGCCCGCTTGCTTGCTTGGCCAAAAAGGGCGTATGCGTTTTCTCCTGAATATATTCAGGAGAAAACGCATACGCCCTTTTTGGCCAAGTGCATCATTGTCGAAGTTGTGCCCCTCTTCCTGTGCTTTAAAGGCGATTCCAACGTACCTCTTGAAATCTGTTTCCTGCTATTCTGCCTCGCTTTCAAGTCCGCCTCGTTGCCTTCCCTCAACAGATTTTTGGACGATAGTTGTCCTTTATTACTCGGCCAGTTTGTGAATTGCTGTGCCCCTGAGCTCCATTTTTCAACTCGTTTTTGGTGAGGTGACCG